>NC_086325.1:56027733-56327733 GCF_036172605.1 Pelobates fuscus
CGATTCCATATTTCCAAGGCTTTGGTCTGTGCTAATTGGAGGGTATGTGGATGGTAGCCACGTACACAAAATCTATCCCACATCTCATCAAGTTGAATTTTAAGTTTTTCTGTTTCTGTGTTGTATCTCAATGTTCTTAGAAATTGAGAGATTGGTAATGATTTCTTAAGTTGTTGTGGATGGAAACTGGAAGCAGAGAGAAGGGTATTGCGATCAGTGTTTTTATGATATAGAGTAAACTCAAAATAGTTTCCCTTCTTATAAATGGTAACATCCAAAAATTGAATTGACTTTTCATCAATTTGGTGACTTAAAACAACTGGTATAGGTGATTGATTTATTTCCTTAATCATTTGCTCCAGATCCATAGTAGTGCCTGTCCAAATCATAAAAAGATCATCCACAAAACAATAATAGTGTTGGATCTAATGCCCAAATTTTGCCAAAATATGGGTGCGTTCAAAGGTGTACATGAAGGCGTTGGCATATGATGGTGCCATCGCCGCCCCCATCACAGTTCCAGATAATTGCACGTAGAACTGGGTTTCAAATTTAAAATAATTGCATGTAAGTGCAATTGCCAAGAAATCCAACAGGTACTCAATCGGCGGTCCTTCATATATGGTTGATTCAACTGGGATGTCTCTCAAAGCCTGTACACCCTCACCGTGAGGTATAATGGTGTACAGGCTCTGAACATCCATCGTGACAAGTAAAGATGTAGAATCCACGTATGGGGATCGTTGAATTCTGGACAGAAAATCTTGTGTGTCGCGCAAGCATGTAGGAAGAGCCTTAACTATCCTTAATAAAGGTATCGATGTATTTGGCAACAGGTTCGATTATGCCATCCCTAGCCGAAACTATGGGTCTCCCTGGTGGTTGTAGTGGATCTTTGTGGATCTTCGGAAACGTGTAGAGCACCGGGTGCCTAGGGTGCTCTACTGTAAGATATTGAGCTGTATAAGTATCCAGATATTCTAGTTGTAGCCCCAATTCAACATGGTTTTTAATTATTTTCTGGAATTTTGTGGTCGGATCAAAGGTGAGTTTTGCATATACCGAAGTATCACCAAGTTGTCTTAATATTTCTTTCCGATATTGATCATGTGATTGTATCACCATAGCTCCACCTTTGTCAGCCCCACAAATTTCAATATTATGATCTTGACTGAGGTCTTTCAAGGCTGCTTTTTCTCCTGGGGTTAAATTCTGATGAAACAAAGGTGGATTTTTCACAATTTTTTGAGTGTCAGTTTTGACAGTCTGAATAAACGCTTTAATAGAAGAGTTAGCAGTCCGAATATCCTTTTTATTTTTAGTTGGAAAAACGTGAGTGGATTTTCTTGTTAAATGTGTCTTGATTTCATTGCTGTACAGTGTTCTTTGAATCTTGTATAATTCAACTTCCACCTTGAACAAATCAGGTTTTGCAACTGGAACAAACGATAAACCTTTATTTAAAAGTGAATAATGGTCACAATTAAGTACTTTATTGGGCAAATTGAATACCGTTATCTCCTCATCCTGGGTGGTTTGCCCGTGAGGTTTGTATTTTTTCCAATTTCTTTTCCCTCGCCGTATTGGTCGGCTCTTTTTGCGCCTCTGGTATTGATACGGGTTGTATCTGGGGCTTGATCTAAACGTGCACCCCTTTCTAAAAAAGGATCCGAGGTCTGTCTTTTAGAATCTTCTCTGGAGTCTGGGTCTGAAGTGGAATCACCTGAACTGGCATCTTTTGACTCAATTTTTTCTATTTGCATGCCTGCTGTTCTTTTCTGTGTTCTGAGTCTTTGCCTTAATAGCCTCGATTCTCCTCTTTAAATTGATTTATAATCATTATAAGATAATTTAAGTAATGCCCATAATCTTGATATGGTTTATGAAATGCTTTTAACACACCTTATTCTGGGTCACTCTTCTTATTGGGTATTAAGTGACACCTTCATAGTATATATGATGACACGATCTTTTTCTATTTTTTGTTCACATCTTTTAAAATGTTTTTTTGCTTATAGCACTTTGCACTTTACATTTCTATATTTCTATGATAACAGATAGATAGTCCATGAAGAGATTTCATGCATTTCACTGGCACACTCGATAAATACATGCCAGAACATTATACCGATCTTATAATTGTGTTTGTTTATCGGTATCCTAGCAACACCATGTCATCACACACGCATCATGTGACCGTGGTGTTTTCACTTCATGTTTCACTTCCGGGTGTGCATGAAGGGATTCAGGGGTTTCTTCACGATTGGTGAGTACATTTTCTTATTTCCTATATATATAACTTTTGTAGCTAGGTACATTGACCTTGAGAAAGACCCGAACGGGTCGAAACGTCGGCTATTTTTTTAATTCTATTCCAATTGGAATAAACTACCCCTTTTTTAATCTACCAAGTCCTTGGAGTGCATCTCTTTATTTCTGTTTATATATTTTCAACGTGGGATTGCACCCAGACTAGATTGAACTATACACATGAAATGGTGAGTGCCAAGAAACACTGTTTGTATATATATATATATATATATATATATATACACACACACAAACTTAATATATATATATATATATATATATATATATATATATATAAGAGCGATACATTTGGCCAGCGTTTGTGGTAACTACAAAAGACTGGAAATACCCCATTTTGAATACTGTGGGTTGTGTAATTTTACAAATGGTATGCCTTGATGGGGTTAATTTTCATTCCTGGGCTGCTATATTGTCTCAAAGGCAACATAAACCCAGCAAACCAATCTAGCAAATTTCAATGTGCAAACATGGAAAAGGAAAAAGCCCTATATTTGACCCCTGTAAATTTGCAAAAAATCATAAAACCTGTACATTGGGGGAACTGTTGTACTCGGGAGATGTTGCTGAACACATATTGGGGTGTTCTTTGTCAGTAACACATAACAGGAACTGAGAATCCATGCCTAAAGTACAATGTTAAAGAAAAATAACACAAAAAATGACTACCCAAAAGTTTGAAAAAGACTGGTGGTAGAATTAGTGCATGGAAAGTGTTAAAATACCACCATTTGAAATACCCTAGGGTAAATTACATTGGCCAGCTTCCAAAATGTCCCAAATAGGGCATGGATGCATGATGACCAGCTGAGAAAATTCCAAGTTGGAAAACCTCTAAATAAGGTCTTTTAGCCCTCAGAGAACCCAACACACCTATACATGGGTGGTTTCACTGTACTCAGAAGATGTTGCTGAGCACATATTCAGGTGTTCTTTGGCAGTAACCATAAAGTTCTCCGTACATGTATTCCTAAGTTGCTATGTGTGTCAATAAAATTACCAATTATAATTTTTTTTTTTTTATTTGACATAGATTTGTGGTAGAATGGTTGCATGAAAATAGTCAAAATACCCCAAGTTTTATACCTTAGGTTGTCTTCTTTTAAAAAAATATGCACATGGCAAGGGTTATTCAGGGATTCCTGATAGATATCAGTGTTACAATGTAAATTGCGTTCATTTTTAATAAAAAATGGTTTGGAAATAGCAAAGTGCTACTTGTACTTATAGCCCTGTAACTTTTTTAAAAAAGCTACGAACATGTTAACAACGGGCATTTCTAAATTGAGGACAAAATTTAGAAACTATTTAGCATGGGTGTTTTTTAGCGGTTGTAAATGCGTAACAGATTTTGGGGGTCAAAGTTTGAAAAAGTTTTTGTTTTTTTCATCATATTTTATAATTTATTTTATAGTGAATTATATAATATGATGAACATAATGCTATATTTAGAAAGATCATTTAATGGGAGAAAAATGGTATATAATATGTATGGGTGCAGTAAATGAGTAAGAGAAAAATTACAGCTAAACACAAACACAGCAGAAATGTAAAAAGACCCCATGTCCTGAATGGTAACAACATTTAAATCCGGTCTGGTCACTAAGGTATTAAACATCTGTATGGACTCTAATAAAACCATCTCTTCAGGCAGAGAATTCCACATCCTTATAGTTCTTACTGTAAAAAAAAACTTTTCTTTGCCTTAGATTAAATCTCCTTGTTTCCAGACTAAATGGGTGACCTTGTGTCCTATGTATAGCCCTGTTTATGAATCGATTTCCAGACAATGGTTTGTAATGGCCCCGAATATATTTATATAATGTTATCATATCCCCTCTGAGGCACCATTTTTTCCAAACTAAAGAGATTTACACATTTTAACCTTTCTTCGTAACCAAAATGCTCCATTCCTTTTATCAATTTTGTAGCTTGTCTCTGCACTTTTACTAGTGCCATGATATCCTTCTTTAGAACAGGTGCCCAAAATTGCACAACATATTCAAGGTGTGGTCTTACCAGCGATTTCTAAAGAGGCAAAATAAAATTTTCATCCTGAGAATTTATGCCCCTATTTATACATGACAAAACCTTACTGGCCTTAGCAACTGCAGATTGACATTGCATATTGTTGCCTAGTTTGTTGTCTATAACAATTCCCAAATCCTTCTCATGTGTAGTTATCCGTAATTCACCTCCATTTAGGGTGTAAATTGCTTGTGCATTCTTAACCCTGAAGTGCATAACTTTGCATTTCTCTCTGTTAAATTTCATCTGCCATTTTAGTGCCCAGTCCCCCAATCTATCCAAATCCCTCTGCAGCAAAGCAATATCCTGCTCACATATTTATTACTTTACAAAGTTTTGTGTAATCTGCAAACACTGATACATGGCTTTCAATGCCTATATGAAGATCATTTATAAATATGTTAAATAGAACCGGTTCCAAAACAGAACCCTGAGAGACCCCACTTACCACTTTTGTCCAGCTTGAAAATGTACTATTAATGTCAACTCGTTGCACTCTATTCTTAAGCCAATGTTCTACCCCAGAACAAGAATATTCATCTAGACCAATTTCTTTTAATTTGAAGACTAACCTATTGTGAGGAACTGTATCAAATGCCTTGGCATAATCCAAGTAGATCACATCCACTGCACACCCTGATTTATACTTCTACTTATTTTTGTGTGGAATGCAATTAGGTTAGTTTGACATGACCCATGTTTCATAAACCATACTGATTATTGCTAATAACAAAGTTCTTCCTGGATATTATCCCTTAATAGCGCTTCAAATATTTTTCCAGTCACAGACGTTAAGCTCACAGGTCTATAATTTCCAGGCAAGGATTTTGAACCCTTTTTAAATATAGGAACAACATCTGCCTTTCCTCCAGTCCTCTGGTACAATACCTGAAACAAAAGAATCTTGAAAAAATAAATACAGAGGTTAATTTGTTTCCTCAATTAGCTCCTTAAGTACTCATGGTTGAATATCATCAGGCCATGGAGCTTTAGTTACATTAATTTTTTAACTGCTGTAGCACCTTGTCTTGAGTCATCCAGTCACAAGTTCTCTGCAAGTTTTTTTTTGCAGCAATCATTTGCATATCTTTTGCCATAGGATCCTCATTAACATATACTGAAGAAAAAAAATATGTTTTCAGATTTCTGCCTTTTCCTGGTCTTCATTAACTAACACACCCATCTCTGTCTCCAGTGTACCTACATTTTCATTTTTAGCTTTTTTTTATTTTTTTTATACTTTGCATGCTTTGGCTAGTGATAGTGAATTACACTATCTCCCCTACATCAATATCCCAAAAGCACTGGCTTCTAGCATTGTTGAGTGGTTCAAGGATTTATTTTTAGACTGGGAATTGCAGTTATAATTTTTTTTAAATGATGTACATCATTGAGAAGCTTCATACTTTAATGGTAAACATTATTTTAATTGTTCCCCTCCCCTCTCTGTATTTGTTGCATCACCCACTGAACAATTAACTGTAGTTAGCAATGGACTGGAGTGAGCAGTGCAGTGGGGATTTTTTAAGTGGGCTATCCTGAATTGTAGGGAATGGCTTCCCCTATTTGCATGTGAAAGTTTCAGTAAAAATGAATATATATTTGTTGAACCTGTCCTAGGTTAGCCTTTAAAGTTCAGCTTGCAAACCACATACAAATATTCAATTGGCACCTATAATATGCTACAGCTGTCTGGTTTATTGAGATTATAGGTTTGGGAAATCTGTTTTAAATGTTGTTACTGCTGTTAACCTTTCATTAATATGGTTTCAAGATTTGATGCATTTTAGTAACATGTTTTAACAAAAACATATGTCTTCATATTCACATTTGATTGCCTTTCCACATGGGTTTATCATTTGTTGCAGATGCTGCCAAAATTCATTGTCTTCTTTAAACAGTATGCCAGTAATGTCAATGTATTATTTGATGTAAAAAATAAAGAAATAAGAAATTGTGGAAACCCATTTTTGAAAGGCTGTTGGAATACCAAACAAACTATTAAAACAAGAATAGTTGGGTGGTATGTTTGTTCCTCATTCTCGGGTCCTCTACCAGAGACTTGGGAGTTTGAGGGTTCCGCACAGTATCTTAGCTATTCCTAGAACTGCACTCTTCCAGACAGTGATCTCAGATGTCCCACCTGGAATCTATTGAAGCCACTCCCCCAACTTGGGAGTCACAGCCCCAAGTGCTCCTATCACAACTAGGACTACTACTGTCTTCACTTTCTACATCCTTTCTAGTTCTTCTTTCAGTCCTTGGTATTTCTCCACCTTCTCATGTTCCTTCTTACTGATGTTATAGTCACTGGGTATTGCCACATCCACCACGACTGCAGTATTTTGTTAATTGTCTACCACCATGATGTCTGGTTGTTTGGCCAGCACTTGCTTGTCTGTCTAGATCTTGAAGTCCCACATAATCTTAGCCCTGTCAATCTCAACTACCCTTTGTGGTATCTCCCATCTGGACTGGCAGGTCCAATCCATATTCTGTGCAAATGTTTCGGTACACAATACCAGCAACTTGGTTGTGTCTCTCCATGTATGCTGTTCCTGCTAACATCTTGCATCCAGCTACTAGGTGCTGCATTGTCTCAGAGGCCTCTTTGCACAGTCTGCACTTTGGGTCTTGTCTGGTGTGGCAGACTTTAGCTCCTATTTATCTAGTGCTGAGTGCCTGTTCATGTGCTGCTAGGATTAGTGCCTCAGTGCTGTCTTTCAGTCCTGTCTTTTCCAACTACTGGTATGATTTTGTCATGTGAGCCACATCCACCATCTGCCGGTGGTACGCCCCATGGAGAGTTTTGTCTTGCCAAGGAACCTCCTATTTTTCTTCATCCTCCACCCGTTGAAGTCTCAGGCATTCCCTTAGCAGTTCACCTTTTGGAGCCATCTTCATGATGTACTTGTGGACGCTCTGTGTTTCATCCAGGACTGTGCCTTGACACTCATCAGGCCCTCGACCTCTTTCCCTCCGGCAGGTGTAGAATCTCAAGGTGCTGGTTTTCGTGTGGAACCTTCCATTCATAGTGAGTAGTTTCCTGGTCTTGACATCCATAGTGACCAGTTCTTCTCTTGGCCAGGTTATTATTCCAGCTGGGTACCTAATGACTAGTAAGGCATATGTGTTGATGGCTTGGATCTTGTTCTTCCCATTGAGCTGGGACTTCAGGACCTGTCTGACTCTTTGGAGGTACTTGGATGTTGCTTCAAAACGAGAATAGAAAATGGTGCCAAATAAATTTTTCCTCCTTAATGGGGGTTAACCCCTAGTGAAAATTAATTTCACAAAAAATGTACAAAAGGAAAAGAGAGAGCAGAAGAAACTAGGATTATGATAAAATATCCTCAAGAGTGTGTTTCCCTACTAGCTCCGGAAGAATAGGAAAATTGACTGAAAAAAGGGGGGAGGTGAGAGTACATAATAAAACAAGTGCAACCTCAATAATTGTATTAAAACGTATCTTTTAATAGAAACAAGTATAAATGAGGTGAGGAAAATCTTGGAAACAAATAGTTAAAAAGTATGTGTTGGTGGAAAGGACAACCCACCAAGTATCAAGATAGCCTTATTAACTGTGAATGAAAAAGCCCACTATGATACAAAATATCAGTCTCAATAAGTTAAATTCGTGCTTAACTGAGACAAGGGGCTATTAAAACACAATTGTATCAATGGTTAGCTGTCTAAAATGTGTGTATTAGCCACAGTGACAGCAGGTCAGAGATCAAGATTTTGACCACACTAGGTATTAAAGGACCACTCTAGTGCCAGGAAAACATACTCGTTTTCCTGGCACTAGAGTGCCCTGAGGGTGCCCCCACCCTCAGGGTCCCCCTCCCGCCCGGCTCTGGAAAGGGGAAAAGGGTTAAAACTTACCTTTTTCCAGCGCTGGGCGGGGAGCTCTCCTCCTCCTCTCCGCCTCCGTTCCGCCCCGTCGGCTGAATGCGCACGCGCGGCAAGAGCTGCGCGCGCATTCAGCCGGTCGCATAGGAAAGCATTTACAATGCTTTCCTATGGACGCTTGCGTGCTCTCGCTGTGATTTTTACAGTGAGAATCACGCAAGCGCCTCTAGCGGCTGTCAATGAGACAGCCACTAGAGTATTAGGGGGAAGGCTTAACCCATTAATAAACATAGCAGTTTCTCTGAAACTGCTATGTTTATAAACAAATGGGTTAACCCTAGCTGGACCTGGCACCCAGACCACTTCATTAAGCTGAAGTGGTCTGGGTGCCTAGAGTGGTCCTTTAAGGCATGGTCTTAGCTGGGTAGTGAAGATACATATAAACATATATGCAAATAGATCACATAGCATAACCCGTTTTTTACATTTGATAGCGTGCCAGGGTTACAAAGTGTACAGGGAAATTAGCTATTAAACTAGCGTTATCAAGTGCTAAGTATGTACAGGAAATTCACGTAAATATGGGGGTTATTGTCTAAACGGTGAATCACAAAGGTGATGAATAGGGACTGTGAAAGACAAAGTTGTTCTTATTATCTTGATACTAGTCTCAGATAAACTTAGTGGATAGTCCTTTTCACCAACACATACTTTTTAGCTATTTGTCTCCAAGGTTTTTGTTTTTCTCACCTCATTTTCTACTTGTTTCTATTAAAAGTTAAGTTTTAATACAATTATTGAGGTTGCACTTATTTCTTTATGTACTCCCCCCCTTTTTTCTGTCAATTTTCCTATTCTTCTGTAACTAATAGGGAAACCCACTCTTGAGGATATTTTATCATAATCCTATTTTCTCCTGCCCTCCCTTTCCCTTTTGTACTTGGATGTTGCTATTCTCCTTGCTTATTCCTCATGGTTGCCATGCATTTGTGGTACCCCCAGGTAACTCCAGCTGTTCTCTAAATCTTCTATTTGGCCTTCTGGAACTTCAACTTCTTCTGTCCTGATAATCTTCTCTCTTTTTGCTATCATCCGCCCTTCTACTTCTGTAGTCCGAACGACATTCCGATGTCCTTGCTGTATATCCTAGTTAGGTGGATCAGTGAGTCAATGTCCTGCTCATTCTTGGCATACTGCTTGATGTTGTCCATGTAGAGTAGGTGGCCGATGGTGGCTCCACTCTTGAACCTGTATCCATATCCACTCTTCTTGATGAACTGTCTAACAAGGTTGAGGCCTCTGCATTGGGGATAGCGCATCACCTTGGTATATGCCACATTTGATGTTCACTTGAGTTATTGTCCTGGCTTCTAGAGTTGTTTTCCACTTGCCAATTGAGTTTTTTATGAAGGCTCTTATTGTCTTGCTGACCTTATAGAGAGCCACGCATTATAGTATCCATGTGTGTGGCATTGTGTCATAGGCTTTCTTGTAGTCAAAACAGGCCACGCACAGATTGGTCTGTCTGGTCTTAGAATCCCTTTGACTGCTTGGTCTACCAGTAGTTGGTGTTTTGATCTTCTGGTGTTGTTTCCAATCCCCTTCTGAGTATTGCTCATATTTTGACTCATATGTCCTTGGATCTTGGAGGTTACGATGCCTGACAGGAGTTTCCATGTTGTGGGAAGGCAGGTTATTGGTCGGTAGTAGGATGGTGCTGTTCCCTTGTGAGGGTCCTTCATGACCAGTATTGTTCTGACTTGTGTTAGCCAGTCATAGTGGGAGCCTGTTGCTAGTAGCTGGTTCATTTGTGCCACTAGGCGTTCATGCAGCACTGTTAACTTCTTTATCCAGTAGTTGTTGATCATGTCAGGTCCTGGGGCTGACCAACTCTTCATGTGTGCTGCTGGATATCTTCGACTGGTTCCTGTTCTGGCAGCATGCAGTGGTCTGTTTTCAAGTCTAGTAGTATGTGTATATATATATATATATATATATATATATATATATATTATTTTTATTTTTTTATAATGTCAAGGCAATATCCATTTAGTACAATAAATAGCAAAAGTGGTGCACTATTTTATGCATCATATATAAGTTGATTTTAGATACATGTATGCAGGGGTTCACAGACGCTTATTTCTATCTTTACATATCCCATAAAATCAGGATATATTATCAGTGTAGATTGAGTATGGGACCAAGGACAGAACCTTGAGGAGCACAAACAAAGAGGGGCTGCGGAGAAGAGGCAGAGAAAGAAAAAGAAACACTGAAAAAGCTCTGGGAGAGTTAGTAGGAGCGCCAGTAGAGCGCAGTAACTCGTAGACCAGGATTACACTAACTATGCAGATGACGTGGTACTCACTCTTAGCGATCCTGTGAACTCTCTGAGAGAATTAATACCCTTAATGGAAGAATTTTGAGTTCTTTCAGGCTACAAACTGAATTTTAATAAATCGGTCGCATTACCTCTCAATTTACCTCAGGATGTTGTTGAAAAATTGATTTAGAGTTTTGGCTTTTGTTATGCTAAGGACTCATTTAGCTGCATGGGGGTCAGGTTTGCGAGTGATCCTCACAAAATAATGGAACTTAATTTCTTACAATTATTAACAGAAACCAGCAGGAAATTGAAAGAATGGAGGTTTATCGATATTTCGTGGTGGGGGAGAATTAACACGATGAGAGCTTACATCCTTCCAAAGTGGGTATGCTTGTTTTGTATGGTACCCTTGGCTTTTCCAGACAGCTGGATGGCTCTTGCACAGTCTCTCATTAATAGGTTTATTTGGTTGGGGAAGTGCCCATGAATTAACGCTAATCGTTTAGTGTGAAAAGTTAAAATCGGAGGTTTAGGGGTACCCCTTTTAAAAGATTACCAAAAAGCCTGTAACTTATCACATGCCGTTATCACTCAATTAGAAAGTGCCAAAGAACAAATATGGAATAAAATTGAACAATCTTTGATTCAGTCTGAGCAGCACAATACTGGTCTAAGCTCTTTATTCTGGCTAATAAAGAATAAACAGATAAGCCACTTTATAATTAAACTTGACAGCATGATTTTTGACAATATATTGTTTGTGTTTGGAAAAATGAAAAAAAGATTTATCCATTCAAAATAAAATAATTACTTGCCTTCCTATAGTATATCTATCTTGTAAAATAGTTGACCTTAACATACAAAATGTGTTTAAACGTGGTCTCTTAAAAATAAGAAATGTAATAAAAAGTAAACAATTTGAAAGACTTCTACTCACTGAGCACTGAATATAACCTAGATAGTAAAGACATCTTTAACTATCTAAAAATAAAGGGTTTCCTGCATAACCACTTATTTAAGGAAAAATCAAATAAATTAAATATATTGGAAAAGCTATTGAAAAAAACCTACTCCAACAAAGTTCTGTAGCTGGTTGTCTAGGACTGGTTAGTAGGGAGCCTGTTATTAAGAAGTGAGTCAGATCTAAATATTCAAATTAGTTGTGATAAATGGAGGAACTCTTGCAATGAGGTTTATAAAAACATTCACTGTCTCAACCTATTGGAGAGCCAATACAAGCTCTTAAATAGATGGTACTTGGTTCCAAATAGATTGTCCAATGTCTTTTCAGATCAGGTACATATTTGCTAGAGATGTAGGGATCGTAGAGATGACCTTTTAAACATATGGAGGGAGTGCCCTCCTATTCAGCTGTTCTGGAGTAAGATTCAAGTATTAATTAGTAAACCTTTATATTTTTGTCCTGATTTAATTCTATTACAGCTCAACATCAGATATGTGTTTTGGACAGAACGTGCCGTAGCAAGTGTGTTAAAAAAATGATAAGCTTAGAGCCATGTCTACAAATACTTGCAGTTTAGGGAATAAGATCCATGAACTTGTGGCAACAATGGCAATTGATAATGTAGATTTAGTCGCCGTTACTGATACATGGTTAGAGTTGAGCGGACACCTGGATGTTCGGGTTCGCCAAGTTCAGCCGAACTTCGTCAAAAAGTTCGAGTTCGGGCTCGAACTTGACCTGAACTTGACCCCAAACCCGAACCCCATTGAAGTCACTTTTGGGCACTAAATGCCTCTAAAAAAGTCCTGGAAAGGGCTAGAGGGCAGCAAAATGAAGTAAAATGGGGGTAAGAGTAGGACAAGTGCCCTGCAAACAAATGTGGATAGGGAAATAACTTAAAATAACATAAAATACATACACATTTTAAATAATAATCTTGAACTAGGAGGAGGAGGTGGATGTGGAGTAGGAGGTTGAGGAGGCGGTGACCGTGGCGGTGTAGGTGGAGGAGGTAGCCCCCAAATTTGGGGTAGCCCCCAAAATATTGGGACATATAAAAAAAGAAACATTTGCGGCCTGCGGTGCATTTCTTGCAGTCCAATAATGCCATCAGGTTTTTAAAACTGTACGTCTTAACCAGACGGAATGACAGCATTTCAAAGGCCTGGAATTTCAGTGTTTTTTTCAAGGAGACATAGAAGCGGGATAGTAAGGCTGAGAACAGCGTCATAGGCACTGGCCATGCTGGTGGAGTACTTGAAACAGCGCAACATGGCACACTGGTCTCGCATGGAGGCCCACTCATTGGTGGTGAAGTGGTGCTGTTCCGCAGAGCGACTGACCTGTGTGTGCTGCAGCTGAAACTCCACTATCGCCTGCTGCTGCTCGCACAGTCTCTCCAGCATGTGCAAGGTGGAGTTCCACCTTGTGGGCACGTTGCATATGAGGCAGTGAGCGGGAAGGCCGAAGTTACGCTGCAGCGCAAACAGACGAGCAGCAGCAGGGTGAGCACGCCGAAAGCGCGCACAACCGCTACAGGGAAACTGCAACTGGCTTATTAAATCAGTTATGGTTCCTTTGATCGCTCCGTCTGTTACTTGGATAACTGTGGTAATTCTAGAGCTAATACATGCCGATGAGCATTAGGGTACGGCCGCTCCGCTTTTGCACCCTGCTCCCTCTTATGCTGTGCTGGTGCCTCTGTGCAACCACCGCCTCTTCCTCCAAACGGCCCACGTCACTCGCATGACCTTCATTTCATGTTGTGTCTAGGACCTCATCATCCTCCACATCATCTTCCACCCACTCCTCAATCCTGCCCTCCTTGCTGGTCTGCACACTGCAGAAAGTCACAGCAGTTGGCACCTGTGTTTTTCCAGCATGTAAAATTCACTAAGAATAACTTACTGAAATGGCAAACACTATAATTGGTACAGCCTGTAGATTAGTAATAAAGATTATGGTCCTAGGTGTTTCCTGGAGCCTTCCCAGTGTAAGTAGTCAGCTTGCGATTTGACAACTTACCTGGGTTCCACTGGGTATGGTAGCACCTTCCTGTGCTGGCAGGTCCTGAACAGGAGCCTCAGGCACCTGGGGGCCTGCTGGTAACTTCGACCCATGGAAAGTTGTCAAGCTGGAGTGGTCATGCTGCGTGGAGTGTTAAAGATTCAAAGTGCAAGTAATCTAAATTGTATCTCCAAATATTTCATATACAGTATAATGGCAACCTATGTAAAATTGTGCGGAATTCTTTAATAACTCATTATTCTTTTGCAGGCCAACTGAACATCCAGAATGACAAACATGCTTCAGAGTTGGGTTTTTCATTTTTTTAAGCTTGTTTTTTGAGATTTATACACTTTTTAAAATATTGGGTCACATGCTGCAATGGCCAATCACAGCCATGCCTCTAGTAGGCATGGCTGTGATGGCTTCTAAGGGCACACGAGTCAAACGCTTGTTGATTGGCTGCCCTGCAGCCTTTCAAAACGTGCCATTTAATTGCCGAACACCGAACTCAAACCCGAACATACACTGAAATGTCTGTGTTCGGGTCCGGGGTCCAAAAACCGTAATGTTCGGTACGAACCCGAACTTTACAGTTTTGGTTCGCTCAACTCTAGACATGGTATAATGAGAAAAATGACTGGGACATAGAAATACCAGGGTACTCTTTATTTAGAAAAGACAGGAAAGGCAAGAAAGGAGAGGGGTGGCCCTGTATGTGAAGGATAGCATAAAATCTAGCCTAATAAAATTTAGTGAGGTGAACATAGAGTCCGTTTGGGTTACGTTAGAATTTGGTAATCACACAGTAACTCGTGTAGATGGGATTTATAGGCTCACAGGACAAATAGAAGAGTTAGATAATCAACTAGTTGAGGAAATAGCTAAAATTACAATGAAGGGGGAAGTTATCATCATGGGTGACTGTAATCTTCCTGATGTGAACTGTAAAACGGAAATAGCTGCTTGTACCAGAAGCACACATATTCTAAAGACAAATAAGTCAATGGGTCAACCTGATGGAATACACCCAAATGTATTCAAAGAGCTTAGTGGTGTACTAGCAAAACCATTAACAGATTTATTTAATCAATAATTGTTAACAGGAGTAGTCCCAGAAGATTGGAAGTTATCTAATGTTGTGCCCATTCACAAGAAAGATAGTAGGGAGGAGTCGGGCAACTATAGGTCATTAAGCCTTACTTCAGTAGTAAGGGAAAGTAATGGAAACCATGTAAAATTATAGGATTGTTGAACATCTAAAATCCCATGGATTTCAAGATAAGAGGCAACATTACTTCAGGGAGATCATGCCAAACTAAACGTATTGATTTTTTTTTGATTGGGTAACTAAAATAATAGATCAGGGTGGTGTAGTAAACATTGCTTACCTAGATTTCAGTAAGGCTTTTGACACTGTTGCACATAGAAGACTTATCAATAAACTGCAAACTTTAAGTTTGGATTCCAATATTGTTGAATGGGTAAGGCAGTGGATAAGTGACAGGCAACAGAGGGTTGTAGTCAATGGAGTATATTCAAAGCATGGGCTTGTCACCAGTGGGGTACCACAGGGATCTGTACTTGGACCCATTCTCTTTAATATTTTTATTAGTGATATTGCAGAAGGTCTTGATGGTAAGGTATGTCTTTTTTTATGATACTAAGATATGTAACAGGATTTATGTTCCAGGAGGGATAAGATACATGACAAATCATTTACGTAAACTAGAAAAATAGTTGCGGCAACTGACATTTAATGTGGATAAATGCAAGATAATGCATCTTGGACGTAAAAACCCAAGGGCAGAGTACAGAATATTAAAAGAAAGAAAATTCCCCAAAATATTTATGAAAATGAGAGGAATGTAATGCTATTGTTAAGTAGAATACAAAAAGTAATATGAATTCAGACTAATAATAAGCCATTGACAGTAAACCAAAATACAAGCCAGAGATCATTACTGACAATCAGTCAAAGTATAGCACTTTAGAGAAATCCATTAAGCAAGCCAGAGTTTGTAACTATGAATCAGTCTGAGAAATTCACTTGAGAGAGGTCATATAAACAAGCCAGAGGTCTTTACCATAAATCAATCCGATAATGGGAGTAACCAAAGGGAAAACCGTTAATCAGGAACTGGTTCAGAGATCGTTACTGAAGAGATACAAATAATCAATCTCCAGTATTCAAGCCAAGGTAATAAGCCTTTGGTCAATCAGGGATTTAGGAGCCAGACGGAGGTTGAGGAGTAGAGATGGGGCCTGTAGTAAAGGAAACTGGAAACATGGGTTAAACATAGGCTCTTAAAAAAAATTAGAATTAAACATATTAACAGTGAGTCTGCGTTAAGACACTGATGATGTCCACCAGTGTCTCCCTTAAAAGGGATATGACATCAATACCTTGCAGAGCCCTTAAAGCAATATACCCAGAGATCATGATGAAACATGCTATGATGTTTCTACCTGTTTTCTTTGTATTCAATGTATTTTCAAGTAATTTCTCCATTAAATATAATTCTAAATCCAAGAAATTAACTGTTAACTAGTTGTAATGTGGCTTTTTGAAGAGATTGCAGGGTCTCCTCGTCAAATGATTAAGCATTCATCTATCTAATGCTTAAATAAGATGATGGGATCACCAAACATATTTTTCAGGTAAGTATATCTAAGATCATGCATCAACACATTTGCATTAAATGACAACACAGCTGTCCTTTTAAATGTTTTTGTCTGCTGAATATAAGAGTTATGCTCAAATTGAAAATAATTTAATGTAAGCACTAACTGCAAACCTTCAGCAATTCAATGGACAATAATATAATGGAAAATCACTTCACATTTTTTCTGACTGCATCAATTTCTAGATCACGAGGGAAGATTCATTATATGCTGGATATGTCCATAGAATCCACGGTTACCTCACCATCTTGTAGTTTAACACATGTATGTTCCTTGGCCAAGGAGTAGCTGTCATGTAGATAAAATTTGGTTCTTGGAGAAAAAAATCAATCCATTTTCCTTGAAGTACTAACAGACTACCTATTTCTCAAACAATTCATCTGTCAGGTGGAGATAACAGACTCTGATATAGCTATAGAAAAGTAAATAGATCTGGAATTTTTGAATGGTCTTGGATCAAAAAATATTTTTCACTGTCAGATAAAAAGTCAACTTCATGACCAGAAGTTACTGTGGCTTTAATTATATCCATGAATTTAGTTGTTGGGTTAAATGTAATAGTTACATATGCAGCAGTGTCCAACAGCATTTCAAATCTCTCATTGGTAATGTATGTAATTTAGAATAACTATACCGCCATCCTTACTTGCAGGGCAAATCACAATACTGAGGTGTTTTGGCAATTACTGTAGTATCTTCTTCTCTTTTAATGTTAATGTTTATCTAACAGGAGGTTTTGAATCACAATAGTTATCTAACTGAACTTGTAACATTCTTTGAAATGTTGCCAAGGATGCATTCGAGGTAGAAAGATCAAATAATCTTTTCAATGTAAAAGATTTCTCTGTATTTTCCTTAATTTTTTTAAATTATTAAAAAAAATCTCTATGTACAGTTAATAGACAAACACAAACCCACAACCTCACCCTTAGTTCTAGTTCTGGAAAAAAATGCACTTATCTTTGCCAAAATTGTTATGTACATCTTTCCCCAAGGAGTATCACAGCTTATATCCCCTTATACAACATCCACAATATCAGAAAAAAAGGAAATACAGCTGACTGAGCTACAAAAAAATTATTATGACATAGTGTAATAAAGTAAAGGCAAAATAAAACACTAGACTCAGGAACGGTATCCAAATAGATGTTTTATTAAATAAAATGAATAAAAATAAGAAACAGGTCCTACATGTTTCGTCCCCACATGGAACTTCCTCAGGGACCAAATTAATAAAATAACATAAAATAATACAATTTCTTAAAAATCCCCTTAGGGAATAGCTGCATACCTTCCCTCCCAAAGTCCCAACTATATATTGGGCTAATCCCCAGTCCATTGCTGGTTCCATCAGTGGTGTCCAATCTTCCAGCTGATCTTCTTTTCATTAAATTTTTCTGGCTTTTGTTTCTTCTTTGGCTGTAATTAATTTGTTGCGTCACTTCAGGTATGACCGTTCCCATCCAGCGGAAGTGACGCTTTTGTTCTAAGCGACAGGCGACACTGGGGCGCACAAACAGACACCACACAAGCGACGATGCTCCTCAGGCGCACTCAGACTCAAGACGGGACCTACCAGCATGGCGGGCGTGGGGAAGACGGCCGCTTTCCTGCCGCCTATAACAGCCAGGTGCCGGCCTCCGAGCCCTCGTTTCCCCCCCCCCCCCCCCCGTGGGTCACGATCCCCTTGAAAGGAGATGAGCGGATGAAAAAAACACGCGGGGTAGAAGCTGCAGACAAGGCTGACAAAATGGCAGACGGCAACCACGCCTCAGCCCTTCACAAGGCCAGGCGAGACACAGAGCTCCGGCTCACCTGCATATTTGACTCCTTCTGGGAGCACCTGGAGAAACTTGCGTGGCCCTCGGAGCTGGGGACCCAGTCGGATGGCAAGCCACGAGAACCAGCAGGAAAGACCCCAGTGGGAGTCCGGCATATACCGCCGGCTCCCTACCCGGACCCCACAGGCTCCCGAGAAAGACCGCCCTGCTAGCGGAGACCCGAAGCCTCACTAAGGACAACCACAGCTGGACCCAAGTAAAACATACCAGAGGCACTGCAGTCAGACGGCGGCACGGAAACCAGACTCAATGCCCGGCCATGAAACAGCGTAAGAGGTATGGACCACCCCATTCATGCCAACAAACAACAGACCATAAAGCTCACCATGGGTGCCACGATAGCACGACGCCACGAGCACAGACACAGCCTACAGACACACAGGCCCACTATCGGAGCCACTTCATACCTACCACAGCAGATGCTGGCCTACGCTCAGACACTCCACCCATGCATTGCCGGACCGGGAGAACCGCAGCTCACAACACAGCTGCAGCAGACAGCACAGGGGGAGCCCATACAAGGCATCGGATGAACCACACAGCACTGGGGCTCAATGTCCAGCAAAGGACTCATCACCTCTCTTATTTTTATTTTTATTTTACTAATTATTCATAACAAGATGAACTCCCACAACTGTCTGTACGCAACGAATCCCTGCACATCCCTTCCAACAGCTCAAATAGGGGACCAAAGAGAGGGAATTCCTTGAGATCAAGCGACCACACATTAAGCATGAATGTGTATAGATTAACTCAAACCCACGCAGGTTTCCTTGATTAATCAACACACAACTGTTTGCATTAGCATTTGGAATGTGTAGGGATGCCACCTTATGGTGTAGGAAAGCCCTAGTATTGTTAATTGTTACGTGTTTTCTTTTTAAATTTTTTTATTTCTTACAGCACAGCATATATAAGAGTAGCGTAACCTGTATATACATTACACATGGTCCAGATATCGTTATATTGCAAAAGATATTACGACACTACAACTGCACTAGCAAAGTTGAACTAGCTCTGTTAAACGTGGATCACCCTACCTTATGCTGACGTTTTCACTGTTTAGCCTAACTTGTTTTACTTATATAAAAATTTGCTATCTCTCATGCCACTGTCAAACCTAAATACATCTCTAAACACGCTGTTGTGGCATATGTTGATAACATGTAATTACCTGCACAACAAAAATAAAGAATAAAAAAAATATATATATATATTTATATATATATATATATATATATTCCCCTCGCTCAAATGTTAATCTCTATATATGTATATAAACTAACTAAAACAATATATAATTAATCTATTTCCCTAATTGTAAATATGTGACCAAAATTAAATTGTATATTCATAACATGATTTTATGATTTTACATCAACTATTAATAGCTATTTTTTTTTTGGGGTTTTGTGATTTTTTTAGGCCTTAATGTGTCAATCAGCCTTACAAAAATGTTGTTATATTCCAATATGTAATGTGTTGTGATTTTGGATTGTGATTAAAGATGATCTTCAAAATGATTTGTCAATACCTTACGAAAACATATTATATTCATATCCACATTAAGCCCCCTGGTTCCATAGTTCTTAAACGATTTATCCAGTATGTCTCTCTTGGGCCAACTTTTTATCCATAGCTCCACCCCTCCAATGCATCTCTATATGTTGTATACCTATTAATGTAAAAAAATGTTAAATCAAAATTAGAGCATGAGTTGCAGTGGTAAGTTTTGTTTTTATTTAAATTATTTTTTTATTATAATTTTACAAATTAAACAAGTATTAAAGAAAAATAGTTGTTTTATAAGATAAACACAAAATATAAATATTACATTACAATATACACAAAACTACATAAAAAGATGTACAACAAAGAAAACAAGGTATCGGGTCGGCCGTCGATATCGCTTCTTTAAAGTATTCATTATAGCTAGAGCCACTTTAAGAGTATTATTATCCATGTTTATCTTACAGAATAAATTAAAAAAATCTTGAATAGTTTATTCTTGATAATTATCATACCATTTTCCCCAAATGTTATTGTAAAAGCTGATGGTAAGTGGTAAGTTTTTTACAGATGTTACAAAAATGTTCTAAAATGAGTACTCTAAGTTGTCACTTAGTTTTCCCGACATATTGCTTGCGGCACAGACACTGCAATAAATAAACTACAGGCATAGATTTATTTATTTATAGATGTAAAATCAGCCAAACCTTGATCTATGATGTATAGTACAAGCTTCTTAATTTTTCTGAAGGCCCTTTGACTTTATCTCCATGTATGTTGTGAACATTAAGAATTGCTTCCTAACCAACAATAAACTCTGTGGCAGCTTGTACTTCAGCAATTCGTGTAACTTCTGTATATTCTAAATATTCTCCAGTCCGCTGTTAATAATCCTCTAGATTGAAGCGTAAAGAGAAAGATAAAGTGAGAGAAAAATTTAAAATAACCACACATCAGTTTTTTCTGGATGTCATTGAAGGTTCTCTATCACTTTATCTGCTACAAGCCAATATGTAATATGTATAGACCAGGGCAGCAATGGCACTCATTATTCTCCTTATAACTTTTCAATATTGCATAACCGGGTGCCCCAAATTAGGCAACATAGCCCACAACGGCATACATGTATTGGCACCTATTGAAATCTGTGTTTATTCCAGTGAAGCAGAAAACAGGTCTGTCATTATTTCAAATTACACCCAAATCTTTCTCGAGACAAGTACCAGCCCCACAGTGCATTACATAAAGGAGATGTAGAGTAATTAAACTAATTTTTTAATTTGCTATTTTAAGTGTAGATAGTGTGTGTGATTGTGTGTATCAAGAATATACTTAAAACTTACATAAACGTATAAGCTGTATTTTTAAAGAAAGATTATACTTTCAGTGTTTAAGCATCAATCATTTATTTGGCATTTGTTATAGATTACATTTAAGATTATACTCAGTTAATCTTTTATTCAATTCTGGAAAAAATCAACAATTTGTACATTATTGAGCAGCTAGCATTAGTAACTTTATTATTTTCAATAGATACAGTTTCAATGCTCAGTATTTGTAATAAATTAAATTTATTAAGTATTCTACTAAAAAGAAAATCTGTATTTCTTCAGATGTGAGATTAAAGAAAAATCAAAAGTCTCTAAAAAAATCTATAAATATAAATGTTGGCACTTATGTAAAAATGAAAAAGACATTACATTTTACACAATATTAGAATTTCAAAGATAAAATATGTTATTAAAAATGGTATGATGTTTATTTCTCTTCTATAGTCTTTTCTATCATATTGCAAAATTTCTGGGGGTTTTCCCCATGTTTATTTGACAAAATAAAAACATCTGCTGTAGATAAACAATATCTACAACAGGAAATTTTTTAAATTGTCAGAACTACCATCATGTGTTAAACATTATAAGACAACATAACCAATATTTCACTATCTTGTCTAATTATATAAAAAAAAATGTTAGGGGGGCGGGGCCGGGCCGCCATGCAGAGCTGACGCACAGAGGACTAGCTCCTGAACAGCTACCCAATTTTAGCCCCTTAAACCGGCAAAACCCTTACCTGACAAATGGCAGCTGTGCCCCGGTTCTAGAAGCAGCTCTGGTCCCGAGGAGAGGCTTGCCACGAGGTTTCAGTCCCTCGGCGGGGCGATCCCCGTCACGCATGATGGAGACCGCCCGGGCGGTGAGCGGGGTGGACGGCCGCCACCCAGCTATCCTGCCCACCAGCAGTGCGGTAGAACCGAGGGGTTAGGCGGGTCCGGCCCTGTTCCCCCCCCCCTCTGGGCCGGCGGGGGTGATCCCGGCCCACACCCTGTGACCCATCAGAATGCCATGAGTCCGGCAAGAGCTCCCAATATGGCGGAGACCGCGTGGCACGCAACTCGGGCGCTAGAACAGCCGGATGCAACCTCCTATCCCGATACCACACAGGCATAGCCGACTCAGAATGAGCGGGAACTGGCGACCAAGTACCAAAGCTCCGCAAGTCAGCCAAAATACACGATACAAGGCCTTGGACTACTCTACCTTGCCGCTCAGCCTCCCATGGGGGGCAGAAACAAAAGACCTGATGACCTAAAGCCACCATGCTGGGACTCTCCTTTCATACAGGCACCAGTCTGGACAACAAATCCCCCAAGAAGGAAACATCACCTCCCTACACGGACGCCCAATGGGACTATCACTATCACCAGAGTCATCAACCTTTCACCCCATTGTGGCAGACTGCACTGCACACCGACGGGCTACCCAGCATGCCGACGCGGATCATCGCGAGCAGACTTGGGACCAACATGGGGTGGACATTTTAAAAAAAAAAGCAAAGTATAATCTCAATGCGGACGCTGCTCTTGTGTCCTGCTTTATGTGTTCATACTACCCACACTTTAGAGCTAGCATAACATGAAACCATTTAACCACTGCTTAAGCTTAATGAGAAGTATTACCAGCCTAATGGGAGTTTACTAGTACAATCTTGTATGTATAATCTCTGCACAACCTCCTCCTTTGTCTCTCCTCACCTATTCTTCCATGACATGTGCATCACGCTAATATATTCGAACCAAAAGCGAAGCAACTCAAGTTAAATTGTTTTAAGCAACATGTAAAGCCTGACTGTTACCCTTCTTTGTTACACCTGACTTATTTCTTATTATATGTTTTAAGTGTAAAGCTCTGAATGAGGGAGCGTTGCCTACTCTCCGCATGCAATGCGCGCATAGGAATGTTTGCTGATGCTTATGCCTAGGCACCTCTCCCCACTAGCAAGCTACCCACAACCTAAGGCTCAGATGTGCACGTACCTTTCATTCCAAGCAAAGGCGATACAAAGCTAAGCATTGCTATACAACCTAGGTGCCACTTTACCTTACTCTGAATATAATTGATAAAGCTTGTTATTGTTGATGGCAATTAATGTCAGAGCCTAAGACGTGAAATCGTTATAACAAAACTGGTTTTCATGTTATTTACAAAAAAGTGCTTTCTTTATGCTAGTTATTTTAGATAAATCCCACTCTGTTGGATTAAATGTTTGGCTAAGCTTAAAAAATATAAAACTTGTGCGAATTATCACGCCACTGTCTAACCTATGTGATTCCTGAGATACGCTGTTGTGGCGACTGTTGAAATGTCTGTAACTTCCCGCACAACAAAAATAAAGAATTAAAAAAATAAATAAATAATAATGTTAGGCCAATTTGTAATATTTTAACAAAGCAGTATATATTTCAGTGATTCAGAACCTCAGACTGATACAATAATTTACATACCATTAGCATTGATATATTTGCTAATTAAGGATGGGAAATGTAATAGTAATTTTTCCTAAAAATAATGCCAGATGTCCTTTAATAAATGTGTAATATATTCACATTTAAAATAGTTTAAACAGAAAGAATGATCAGATGCAAATGATGCCCACACTGCTATTTTTAATTATATAAATATACTCAGTGGTATTAAGAGGTAGTTATTGAGACCTTCATGTGAGTATTTTGCTGGTCTGGAGCATTCAGTTGTGTGTTAACACAATACCAAAGAGGAAAGACATCAGCAATGATCTTAGAGCAGCAGTTGTTGCTGCCCTTCAAACTGGGAAGGGTTAGAATGTTATTTCCAAACAATTTAAAGTTCATCATTTGACAGTTAAAAATATTACCCTTTTGCCACAAATGCCAATCTTCCCAGGAGTAGATGTCCCAGCAAATTCATCCTAAGGTCTAATCGTGCAATGTTCAGAGAAATTGCAAAAATAGAGTTACATCTCAGACTCTACAGGCCTCGGTTAGCGTGTTAAATGTTAAAGTTCATGACATTACAATAGAAAAACACTGAAAAAGTATGTTTTGTTTGGAAGGGTTACCATTAGAAAGCCTCTTCCCTCTAAAAGCCGAAGCAGAGAAACACGTCTGGAGAGGACTGAACTCCTATCACTAAGAACCAGCATTCAATATGTGCATACCTTTATTCTATCCAGTTTAGCAACATCAAGCTGCTGACTCGGGACGCCGAGAGATCGATCTAAGGTCTGCACTTCATATGCATTCAATGCATCAGTATACAAGATAGACGAAGATATGTTTTGTCTCTGTTTATTTTATATTTTTTAGAATTTTCTATTTTATGAGCAATGACTCAAATAAAGTAATTTTAAAGCACCACATCTCTGTTTGTATCAAGCAAATTGTTCAGATATATAGATTTATAAAAAAAAAATTATTTGCATCTCTTCCATATAATGGACTTTCATTATGGAGTAAAACCGCCTAAGGGGACTACCTGGACTAAGGAATTTACACAGACTTATCATTGGACTTTGATTGATAAATTGAATTAAGTCTGGTGTATCTATTTTTATGTTTTATTTTCTACCTCCAGAACTAGAGTGTGCTATATCAATAGCCTGGATAAAAAAAAAAAATGTGACCCTGATTACCAGTAACATGTTTAGAGAATAAGGGTAACCCAATTTGTTTTTTATGTATTATATAGAGTAGGTTGTTAGGTTTCCTACTGCTATACCCTTTGCTCATCTTTACACATTTCCTGAGTTAATTCAGTGCTCCACTTAAACTCACTTTTCAACAAGGTTTTAGCAAAATACTGGATATTTGGGGCAAAAGTGAGGCCAGGATCAAAGATAACACCAACACAATGAGCTTGCAAGGATGGACCGATGCAAGTACCATCAACTTGCAGGGAGAGCGAAGGAGGAGGATCTGCATTATGAGGGGGAATAATAAGAAGCTCAATTTTAGAGATATTGAGTTTCAGAAAGCGGGAGGACATCCAATCAGAAATAGAAGAAAGGCAAACAGTGACACGTTGCAGGACCGTGGGGGAGAAATCAGGGGAGGAGAGATGTATCTGGGTGTCGTCGGCATACAGATAGTAGCGGAATCCAAAGAAGTTAATGAGTTTGCCAAGAGAGGCAGTATAAAGAGAGAATAGAAGGGGACCAAGTACAGATCCTTGGGGGAATCCAACCAAGACAGGAAGAGAGGAGGAGGTGTCATTGCAAAAGGAGATGCTGAATGAACGTTGGGAGATATAGGATAAGAACCACGAGAGGACAGTGTCACAGAGGCCAAGGGACTAAAGAGTTTGGAGATGGTGGACATGATCAACAGTGTCAAAGGCAGCAGAGAGGTCAAGAAGAATTAGTATGGAGTAGTGGCCTTTGCATTTAGCTGCGATTAGGTCATTTGTAACTTTAATAAGAGCAGTCTCAATAGAGTGGAGGGGACAAAAGCCAGATTGAAGAGGATCGAGGAGGGAGTTGGAATTAAGGAAGTGAGTCATACGAGTAAAGACAAATCTTTCTAGAAGTTGTGAGGAAAAAGGAAGCAGGGATATGGGACAATAGTTGGAAGGGGAAGACGGGTCTAGGGATGGCTTTTTTAGGATGGGTACGACAGTAGCATGCTTAAGGGGAGCAGGGACCACACCAGATGAAAGAGAGCAGTTTAGGATGTGTGTTAAGGATGCTACAAGTTTTCGGGAGAGAGATCTGATAAGGTGAGAAGGTAGTGGATCAAACGGACAGGTGGTGGGATGAGAGGAGAGGAGAAGCAAAGTCACCTCTTGTTCTGTAGCTGGTGAGAAGGCCTGTAGGGTAAGGAAGGTACGGTCGATGTATGGTTGGAAAGGGAGGAGCAAAGGGGGGGAATTCTTTCCTTAACTGTTCAATCTTATCAGTAAAGTAGCACCCAACGTTATCTGCTGAAAGGTCAGTTTGAAGGATGTTTTGAGGTGGGCGAGAGTTGAAGGTATTAAAGAGACGCCTGGGATTGCGTGAACTAACAAGAGAGGAAAAGTAGGATTGTTTAGCAAGGGTGAGGGCTGTGCTATATGAACACTAAATTAATTTATAATGGAGGAAGTCTGACAAGGTGCAGGCCTTCCTCCAGCAGTGTTCAGCTTAACGGGAGCATCTCTGCAAGTAGCAGGTCGATTTAGTGTGCCATGGTTGGAGGCGCATCTTCCTTGAGGTGCATCTTTGGAGCAGGGCTGCAGCGTCCAGGGCAGAGGCGAGGGTAGCATTATACGAGGAGATAGCCAGCGAGGGACAAGAGAACGTGGGGATGAATGAGAGTTTTGAATGGAGATCAGCTGAGATTTGCTGGAGGTCAGGAGAATTCAGGTCCCTTCTGAGTTGAGGGTGGTTAGGTTAGATTGGATTATTTTTAAAGACCTAGAGCAGGGGTAGGCAACCTTTTAGCAGCACTGTGCCGAAATATGATTGTGATGTCCCATAGCGTGTCGGTCCTATTTCTTTAAATTGAGGTGTGCATGTTGCATATACTGCTTGTGTTATTTATACTGCATTTGCTTTGTATCGTTGTATTTGTGCGTATGTGAGCTATTATATTGTATATGTTCATTAATTGTTTTTGGTATCATGTATAATATCTATGAATTTGAGCTGTGTATGGGGGCTGCTTGTGGAATTGTGTGTGGATGGATATGTCACATTGTGTATTTGGTAGTGTGTGTATGTGTGGGGCTGTTTGGGGTATTGCATGTGAGAAGCTGCATGTGGGAATGTGTGCATGTATGTGGATTGTTGGTGGTGTTGTGTTTGTGCAGACTGTGTGTGTGTTTGTATTATTTGTATGAGAGGAGGGTTATTCTGCAGCTCTGTGTATACCAAGTGTGTGGGAGGCTTCCCTGGGTTTTAGTGGGGACCAGGGTGGCCAGGTACAGCTCAAGGACAGAAGCTGCAAAAGGAAGCTGTGGGCTGCTTTACTGCAGTGTGGATTCCCATTCATAAGTGCTGGGAGGAAGTGATCTGAGATCACTTCCTCTATGTGCTGCAAT
Source organism: Pelobates fuscus (assembly GCF_036172605.1). NCBI lineage: Eukaryota > Metazoa > Chordata > Amphibia > Anura > Pelobatidae > Pelobates > Pelobates fuscus. Next base: position 56,054,608 of record NC_086325.1, read on the forward strand.
GCATAAATTGAGGATTGTCCATCACCACCTTTTCGTATTATAGATATCTGAAGTTTCATTGGGACTCCTGACAGGCCAGAGCCTGTTTGGCTCTTGCAGCCTTGAGTGCCGTGCAAAGGCACCTCGAGTGCCGTGCATGGCACTAGTGCCGTAGGTTGCCTACCCCTGACCTAGAGTGCTGGCTTTTTACGAAGTGTCTCTCTTTCTCTCTATATATAATGGCTGTTCACATGAATATAAAGTACATCTACAGAAGTTGAGTGTGCCAGCATCAAGTAGAATAACCATTTAGGCACCAACCTGGATAGATTTCTAAGATTTTTAACATCATGGTCTGCATAGCAGTAACAATAGTGTGTATTAATTAACTTACCACTTACTATGTTATGTACTAGTAAAATAGATACTTCTCTTATTTTTTAAAATTTATTAAGGAATGCCCCAGCAGTTCAGGAGATATCGAAGTTCTCATGAAGCGTGGAATTACATTGTTTCCAAGCACACAATAATTTAAACCACCAGGGACATCGCATGCCAAGCTGCCACTAAGAGAGCTGCAGGAGACAGAGGATAGGGAGGCTGGCCATGAGCATCAACAGTAGCATGGAGACACCATTGGCCGTAAGGAGAGTGAGGAGATCAGTGGTTTCAGTAGCAGTCAGGTAAGTGTAAATATGGAGGTTTACAACAAATGGGATGTAAAGAACATTTCAAAAGGAGGGGGACAAAAATATAATGGGGAATTAATAAACTGTGCATGGAAAGGGGAATAGATAAAAAAAACAAACAAAGATAAAAGAATGAATACGAAGGTAGGGATATAAACAAAAGAACCCAATATAAAACATATGTGGGGGACAGGGGACAAAACATGGGTTATAAAAATTAATACAAAGTGTGAGTGAAGGCACAAAAACAAGGTTATAATAATTGGGAATGCTTGCACATAGGTGTCAGATGATTAACATGTGAAGGGGGTACACAAGAAATGAGGGTTATATACAGCAATGAAAGTGGGATTCTGGACAAATAAACAAAACCTCCCCACCATTGGTTGAACTAAAGTAGAGAGGGCCCTGTTGAATTATTAAAAGGATGGCCAAAAGGTAGATCGCCATCTGTCGTAAAACTCTCTCAATGCTTTGTGAGCTGGGGATCTACCATTTACCAATCCTTGGAGGGTTGTGTTTAGCACTGAGCAGTGTTTGTTGGTTGAACTGATGCATGTTTTTGTATGGAGTATGTCTGTTTGTGAATGTAGGGATGTACTTGTGTGTCGAGTTGTGTTTTTTATGTACTGTTGCCATTTGAAAACAGTGGTTTACTTGGGTGTAGTAGTGTTGACATTTGAATGCATGGATTTATTTGGGTGCAGTGTTGATGTTTGAATGCTGAGATGTATACACAAACTGATACCCATACAAATACACAGCAACACACTAACACATACAGATATACAGATACACAGAATGGCACACATTCAGATACACAGAATGATACTCATACAGATTCAAACACTGACACAGACAGATACACAGGGGTACACACGAACATACATGCAGATACACAGACAAACATGCACATACAGACACATGCAGATACACATACACACATGCAGACACTCATATATACACATACAGATGCACATACATACAAACAAACAGATAGATACACAGGCACAAAGATACACAAACAAACATATACACAGACACACATGCAGATACACACACTGACACACAGATACACACAAAAAAGACAAACAAACGCACACACTAAAATATGGATACACACAAACAGACACAAATGCAAAATGTTAATTTTTTATTCATCCTCCTATTTCCTACCTGTAGGGTGCAGCAGAGGGGCTGCATACCTCTTCTTTGCCACTCCCGCGAGACTCTGTGATAGCTGGGAGGTAGTGATCCGCTGTCGCTACCTCCCAGCACTGACATATGTAAGAGCAGGATAGTAGGCTATATGGCTATACCATTTGCTAGTGAAGAGGTTAAATAAACTCCCACTATTTAATTTGTATGTCCATGAGACAATAACATCTAGTTGTCTAGTTTTGATTCAGATAGTTGTAAACAGTATTTGACTAGTACTACACATTAACATACAGAGCACAGGAAACATTAGTTATTCAATAATACTCATATTATAGTTAACCTGTCTTCAGTAAGTAATATAATATTGCTACAGTCACCTACATGAATAATTAAGAAACATTAAAATTATATTATATAGAAAATCAGTACATGAGCTGTTTATTAAATTTTGTCTGTAACAAATCTTTCACATTTATTAAGATCCGCATTGTATCAAATTCCACCAACCATCCCAAAATCTGCCCACTGCATCTGGGCTCACTGATTTAATCAAATGATTTCTAGCTAAAAAAAAAAAATCTTTGGTAATCTGCATGGAGAAAACAATCAGAGAATTAATTAACTAAAGATGTGTTTGGTGTTTACGGTATTGCGTAAAATCCCAATTAGCTAAACGAAATGTAAACTATACTATTTATTTATGAGACTGCTGATTCCATGGCTCTATGTCATACTTTTTAAAGGTAAATAGTGTTGCTATCATATAACCATCTTGCATAATTAAAACTTGATTTTAAAACAATAAGTTGTGTTAAAAGCAAAATAGTGACCTCATTTTAAATAGAAAATTAAGTTTTTGTTTACATAAAAATGGAAAGGTGGCCTTCTTTAGATATGCAGGTGATACAACACTATGCCGATGAAAGTTCCATGGCTCTGAGGAAAGTCCCAAACTAGTGCTGAAGCAGTGAACATCATTTGATGTGTTGTATTGTAATAAATCTTATTTGTAAACTGATAATCAAATTATATACGGCAATTCTGTGACATCTGAATTGGCACCCAATTTGTGTTTAGTGAATGCTAAAATTGTAAGTTTTTTCACATATTTCTGAGTTTAGTAAATAATCCATAGGTTTTTACGTAGCACATTAACTGGTTAAATAAAGGTTTGCCAATTACGTGGAAATTCATTTTGTGTTTTGCTTAGCTTAAGATAAATAAAAGCACATAAGGGAGTGTTTTAAAAGAAACATTTAAAGATTTGTGAGGTGTAGTACACAAGGCAATTTTATGCATTTAAGCTACAAAAGTTAATATTTTTGCTTAAGAGCTTAAAAAGTAAAAAAAGCAATAAAAAAATCCCTGAAGCAAAAAAATTTCTAAGTTACTTAGGAGTTAATCTAGCATGTGGGGAAATCAGAATGTACACCCTTAACCCCTTAAGGACACATGACATGTGTGACACGTCAAGATTCCCTTTTATTCCAGAAGTTTGGTCCTTAAGGGGTTAATATAAACAAATTTCTTCAGCTCTCTTTTATACAATAATTGTTTGCTTAGGGCAGTAGATTAACAATCCCATAAGTGACAGGCAGCAATTTAATTTATGGGACACCTTTTTGCTTCCACAATTTGTAATATTTTTTTCCTATTAACTATAAGTCATGCACAAATGTATTTACATTTTATTTTATTTTTTTAAATGGGAACTGCTACTTCTCAGGATTGAAACATTTAAAAAATCTCTATATTTAACAGATATGTATTTGTGAAGTGTGAAAATCTAAATTAAATGTTTAAAGCCACATCAGACCCTGAGGAGCCAGGCAAGGCCTAGGCAGAACAGGGACATGTGAGTGTGAGGGGAGTGTATACAGAGGAATGTGGTAAAGTGGTCTTGGGATGTGGGTGGAGTATTATAGAGTAGATGGGTGGGCTAGTATAAATAGATTGCCATTTTACAGGATAGCAGCCATCTTAATTATCAGTTGGGAATAGCTTGGTAATTGCTGGTTGTTGCTCTCGTTATACCTGCTGTCCAAGTGCTGTTTGCAGCCATGGTCAGAATGGATATTGAAACTGTCCTCTTTGCTCTTACAAGATGGCGGTCTGCATCTGCAGGCTCAGTTGGCTCGTCTTCAGGCCTCCGTGTCTGCGTCGGCCTTGCCTGAACCTCAAGTCGGTTCGGGATCATCCTGAGGTGGTGACTGACAAGCTCAATAAGGAGCTGTATCTTGGATGGATGGCTGACCCATTCGCGGCCCCACCAATCCCTAACCTACATGTCTACCCATTGAGGGTGGTGGTGCTAAGAAGGAGCAGGGTAAATTTTGGCTGATTCACCACTTGTCCTACCCATTCGGAGGCTTGGTGAATAGTGATATTGATGAGCCGTTGTGTAGGGCATCGTACACATCCTTTGATGCGGCGGTTCAGATGGTCCGTGTGGCGGGCCCAGGGGCTCTTATGGCAAAGGCAGATATTGAGGCTGCTTTTCGGCTGCTTCCAGTTCACCCGGACTGCCATCACCTATTTGGTTGTTTCTTCCAAGACAGTTATTACATGGACTTGTGTCATTCGATTTCCTGCTTCTATTCTGAATGTTTTAGTACATTCCTGGAATGGCTGGTGGGGGAAGAGGCAGCATAACTCGCTGTTGCATTATTTGGATGACTTCTTATGTGTTGGTCCTGCTGGTTCGAATGTGTGTTCTCACTTTCTTCAAACCCTGCAATCAGTTTCCCGGTTCTTTGGGGTCCAGCTTGCCCCATACAAGACAGTGGGTCCTTTCACTTGTCTGAGCTTCTTGGGCATTGATTCGGTTACTAGGGAATGTCGTTTGTCAGAGGATAAGGTATCGGACCTGCCGACAGGTCCCTCAAGATGATTCAGTTGTGACAACTGCAGTCGCTCCTGGGTAAGCTGCAATTTGTGTGCTGAATTATTCCTATGGGAAGGGTGTTTAAACGCTGCTTGGCACCGGCTTCTGCGGGGAATGCCCTCATCATTATGTACAATCACACAAAAATAAATTCAGCGCGGAAGCAAAGTGATAATAGTCCAAAAGCAGCTGGAACACCAATACGGAGTCTCTCTTTTCCAATCAGAAAATTGGATAAAAACAGGGGGGTAGGTGCAGCGCTTCAATAATCCTTGACAACGTATTTGTGAAGAGAACCAGAGAAGAAATAATAGTGTAGTACTTTTGATAAAGCCTATCCAAGGAGAAACGCGTTAAGGGTATTGTTTATAACTTTTTTATCACTATTTTATTATATATTGCATTTCTTTTATTATAATTTGTTTAACATTAAAGTACTTTTTTAATTGGACCATACTTTGCTGCTGTTAGATTGTTTGGAGCTATATCCCTGGTGGGGATCATACCACCCAAGCTCTTTGGATTGAGCAAACCGGAACTTGCGCATGTGAGTAGGTTTAAATTATTTATTTCTGCTTACACTCCTTTTTTACGGTGTACACTATTGTGGTACTGTTTGTTTATCTCCACATATACACGGCGGGAAGAACTTGCTTTTACACCTGTATCCTTGAGTGGGGATCATACCACTTCAAGCGCTATCAGAGGAGCCAGGTTTTACGGCTCCATTACACGTGGGTGCACATTTTATAGTTTTTACCTACCCTTTGCTTCATAGCTCTACATACTTCACCATATACGATTTTTATTTGTTTGTTTTTTATGAGGATACCCCCTACCACATCTATAACTTGAAGAATTGCCTCTGCACTTGATCCATAGGCAGGGATTATTCTGCCCAGGCGCATACACTGGAGCTGTATTGAAGCTCCAGGAAAGTGTGAGGGCACATCTTTTATTTTATTTATCACCACTACAGTTTTAAATACTACACTATTATTTCTTCTCTGGTTCTCTTCACATATACGTTGTCAAGGATTACTGAAGCGCTGCACCTACCCCCCTGTTTTTATCCTCATCATTATGTGCCTATGACTCGCCCATTGCGAGAGGATCTGGCGGTTTGGTCCGTCTTCTTGGACAGGTTTAATGGTCGGTCATATTGGCAGGCCCACTGGTGTGCCAAATCTTGGCCAGAATCTTGGCATTTGGCGGGGTTCACTAAGAACTTGGCTTTCTTGGAGTTTTTCCCCTATCGTGGTGATGGTGGTGCTCTGGGGTGATTTCCTATGGGATCGTAGGGTGGTCTTCCACTGTGATAATATGGGGGTAGTGCTGGCCATTAACATTTCGTTTGCTTCTTCCCCTCCTGTGGTTCGGCTTCTGCGACGACTAGTACTGCACTGTTTGCTACTTGGAACCAGAAAATATCTGAATTTCTTTTTCCTGGTTAAACATTTAATTTTAAAGGCAGCTCGTGGTTTTCTGTTAGATGGTGAGCATGTGCAAGGTTTGTTACAGCTAATTTGGTTCTGAGAAGCCTCGGGCTGTTCCTCCTCGGCCGTGTCCGATAAGTTGTCTGGGTTGAGCTTTCGGTTTAAGCTCACCAGGGTTTCAGACATCACAAAGGATGTTCTAGTTTCATTGGTTATAAGAGGATGGTGTAAGTGGCCCAAGCTTTCAGATTCTTGGCGGCCGATTTCAGGCACTCTTGTGGTGGGCTTGTTCACTGTTCTGCCGTGGGTTTGTTTCTCCCCAATCGAAGTGGTGTTGTTTCCGTTAGATTTCTTCTTCACCTTTTTTGGGGCCTTGCGGGTGGGCAAGCTCATTAGCCCACCCAGAACGGTCCCTGGGGGTTTGTTATTTGGGGATGTTTTTAGCAAAGCGGATGCAGTGAGGTTTTTGATTCACAAGTCCAAGATGTTCTTGGATAGGGCACTTGGGTCACATTGCAAAAAATCCCTAAATCTATGTTCTGTCCTTTTGCATGCCTTCGTGCTTTCTGTGAGGTTCACCCAGCGCGTGTGGGTCCTTTGTTGGTTCACAGCGATACCAGTTTCCTATCTCATTTCCAATTTATCATGGTTTTCTGCATGGCTTTGGAGGTTTTGGGGCTGCCTAGTGCAGATTTTGGGGGGCACTCCTTTTGGATAGGGGCTGCTACTGGACTGGGGTTGGCTGAGGAAGTTATCCAGAGTATTGGGAGATGGGAATCTGGGAGGTTCCAATCGTATGTTCAACCAACTGGACTGATTCCGTTTTCCCTTTTGTCGTTGTAGGTGCCGGAAAGTGAATATGGGTCATCGCCGATTCTTATATACATTGGGCGCAACAGCGGGCTGAAGTTTGTCCCGGGGGACTACAACTGGGCCTGTCGCCAGTGGTGGCAGAAGTCCATTGGTTCGGTACCTGGGGGATGCGGTGGGAGTGCCTGTTGCCTGAATTGGTCAGTTTATTGTTCCTGATATTATCCTGATACATGCTGGGGGAATCGATCTTGGCACTATTCCGGTGTGGCATCTTGGGGAGATGATCCAGAAGGATTTAGCATAGCTATGGCTCAGAATAACTGGGTTTGTCTAGTGTGGTCCGAGGTGCAATCTCTGAACTATTGGAGGGGGGCAAGAGACTCCAGGGTTCTTGAATTGAGCAGTATTAAACTTAATAAGCGGTTGGGGGGCTCACGGTGCGTCACCGCATCTTTGAGCGTAACGCATACATTTATTTGGGGAGTGATGGGGTCCACCTCACGGGCCTGGATCTATTTATTTTGGTATTGCAGGATGCACTGTAGGAGGTTATGGATTTGGTGTTGGGGCAGCCCCGCTGATTTAGGGGCTAAACCAGTAGGTTTTGTTGTCAACCGGTGGTACCAGTGGTCCATGGATAATGGACATATCCACTTAGCCAATAAGTAGCTAGTGGTTAGCATTACGAAATGGAAGGCCCAAGAAAAGACCTTGTGCTGGGTGGAATAAGGGGGGGCAACTGCCCTAAGTTATGTTTGGTTGGCAAGGTGGTACTCAGTGACGTATCCATTTACTGAGTAATTATGTATACAGTGAATATGTTTTAAAGTTGAAGTTTAAAGATGTATATATTTATATTTTAGTAAAGCTGTGGCCTATTTTAATCCAAAGCAAGTCTGTTGTGGTTGATTTGGGGAAATAAGAGGTTGAGGTGGTTTATCAATGCTGAAGGTTAGAGTTACCCTCTACCTACGCACATGTTTACCGTACATCTATAAAACCCCATCTTAACTTCTTGTAAATCATTATTATAAATTCTGTCATTTGCATCTGGCAGTCAGTATAGAGAGAGCAAACAAAGAAGAGGAGAAATTAAACAATATTTCTATTGCTTTGTCTGAACTAGATTAGGATGTAAAGGTTAACACAAGTTAAAGATGAGTTTCAATGTTTTATTCAATGGTGTGACAGTTCTTTTCTAAACCTCTGGAGTTGCTTGAAGTGCTGATGGCAGGATTGAGAGATCCACTGTGTTTTATATTGATTTCCCCTCATGGAGCAAATGTAAGGTATGCAGGGCAGTACTTATCTGTATGACCTATCCACAGATCAATAATCTGGCTCCTCTACATGAAAAACAGATTAAGGGAACAGAGCACACACACAAAAAATAAAATTTTGGAATTTACAAGTCTGCTAAAAATCACTTACGTTAGCAAATATGTGGATTCAGTTACACCATATTGTGTTAAACCCACTACTATGCCACAGTACCCCAGTAACCATTCTACTGTAATTTGACATTGCAGATAGGCATAAAGAGCTCCCATATAATCTTTTTAAGTTTTGACATTCCAGACATATAAAGACTTGGGCAGACAACTTTGCAACCGATTTGAATATCCAAATAAATCATTTGTCTCAAGTTGAAAATTCATTAAGCGGTATGTAAGATGGTGATAATAATGTCTATCATAAAAATAATGATGTAAAAATTAATTCACCATGTAAACTATGGAAAACTGGTCACATGATCTGAACAAAATGTTCTTTAGAATTTCTATACATCACAAAGTCATTGGCTTAAACTTGGAATTGGGGTTTATTTTATCTATTTCATATCTGGATATAAATGCACTTGTTCTATATTATTTTTTTTATCTAATCTTACAATTGTTTAATGCAATGTTAGTTTGATTAATAATGGCAACATGTAAATTAGCCCGTTTAACTTGCTTCTCAATTCAAGTATCTTACTCCCAATTCTTATGCATGTTTCTATTAAGGATTAACACAATTGAATTTTAGACTAGTTATTAAGAAACATTGGATTCTTTTCCAATAAATCACAAACCGCAGCGTGTCTCATAGGGACTTAGGGTATGCAACTCATCTGATTTCAGTATTACTAACAAAAACATGATATTCAAAGTACATACTACGCATGAGCTTTTCAAAGTTACCCTGTGCTTTCCCTTAAGTTCACTATAAAGCTCCGAGAGAATAATTAGGAAGAAAAACGTCAGTTTTGCAAATAATATTTGACCCCAATGACAATCGAAAGAGATTCCCCACTGTAAACATCCCTTATTGAACAATTACTATGAATGACACATTTCCCACACCAACAAAGAAAATTGCTTCTAAAGTGCATGTGTGCAAGGAAATATTCAAAGAAAATAAGAATACCAAGAATTACTGCTCAATAAATCCATATAAGGACTTGTTGAGCCTTTTATGTCTTCTGTCCATCCAATTACTAATTCGTATTTCCATAATAGAATATCCCACCCATTTATTCCTTCATAACAAACACATGTTTAGGCATTTTAAAGTTAAAATAGGGATAATAAAATGTGTGTGTGTGTGTATATATATATTTATATAGTTAATACAATGCTAAACACAGATACACACACCAGTCACACAATAAGACTTGCTTGTCCCACAAAAATCTCACTTTAACAGTGCTCTCACTACTGCAAGGGATGCTGGGTAGGCGTATGCAAATGAGCTCAACAAAAAAACACACATACCAGCAACCATGTGTGTATCACTGTGCGTAGGCTTACTTGTAGTCAGCCCAGATTGGTTTGTCTGGTCTTGGAATCTTATTGGACTGCTTGTTCTACCTGCAGCTGGGAGGAAGATGATTGGTCAGTAAATGTTGTTTTTCCCTTTTGAGATTCCTTCATGAGCAATATTGTTCTGCATTGAGTAAGCCATTCAAGATGGAATCCTGTTGTCCTGTTGCCATACGCTGTTTCGTTTGCATTGCTACACTTTATGCAGCATTGTTAGATTATTTATCCAGTAGGCGTGGATGATTTTAGAACCAAATAATAAGCAACTCTTCATGTCGGCTACTTGTTGTTGGATATTCCTTATTGTGATGGTGATTGAGTCCTGTTCTTGAAGCAGGCAGTGGTCTGTTTTCAGGTCTACTAGCCATTTGACCTGGATGTTATGTGGTGCTCTATACAAGATCAACAAGGGTCTTGTTGATCTTGTATAGAGCATCAAGGACTTGATGGGCAGGTAGAGAATAACCCTAGAATCCAGTTTCAGAACATTACATCAGTGAACAAAAATGTAGCATATGCAACTGTGATGCACTATTCCTAATGCTGTTCTGTCAGGTAATCATGAAAATGGAGACTATACACCAGCGAAAAGGAAGGAAGTCAGGGTCTAATGAGTGTCAAGACCACAGTCTTGGAGGAAATACAGAGTATCCACAAGTACATCACAAAGATGAACTGCTAAGGGAATCCCATAGACAACAAAATAGGATGCAGAGAATGAGAAGGTAGCAGAGAGGACTCAAGGTTCATAGTGTGAAAGGGCGTTCAAAACAATCCAGTGCATAGTTTCCAGGTGCAAGAAACAGCATACAATGAGAGGCACAACCAAGTTGCTGGGATTGTGTAGTGAAACATTGGCACAGAAAATGAAATGGATCTGGTTAAGTCCAGGTGGGAGATACCACAAAGAGTATTTGAGAATGACAGGACTGAGATCCTGTGGAGAGTCCATATCCAGACAGAAAAGTGGGTATCAGTCAATCAACCCAACATTGTGGTGGTAGACAAGAAATTGAAGACTGCAGTGGTAGTGGATATGGCAATAACCAATGACCATAACATTAAAAAGAAGGAACATGAGAATTCAAACAAATACATGAAAAGTAGTAAGAGGTGAAAGAAGAGCTAGAAAGGATGTGGAAAGTGAAGGCAGTAGTAGTTCCAGTTGTAATAGGAGTCTTCGGGTCTGTATCCCCCAAGTTTGGATAGTGTCTTAAGCAGATTCCAGGTGGGACATCGGAGATCTCTGTCCAGAAGAGTGTAGCTCTAGGATCAGCTAAAATACTGCACAGAAGTCCCAGGGGATAGAGTCATCTGACTTGTAACGGACCGTTTCAGCAGACAAGGGGTAAAAATCCGTTTAGGCGATAATCCCCTTTTCACAGACAGGCACAGCTACTGTAAAATCACCAAAACTCATGAATTGGATATAAGTGAATGCACCAAACTCCCGAACTGCATACAAGGGAATAAGGTAGCACTCCAAACTCCCGAACTGGAACCTCACGAATAGCTGCTAGCAGACGAACAGGAAAAGCTCCCAAGCAGCTTACACTCCTGGCAGTCAGTCCCTATCAGCATACAGTGAATCCCCCCAAGAACGAGACAAGGCTCCGTGTTGAGGGTCAAGCAGTGGTCTGTTTATTGAGGGCTACCTGCCCCTGTATTTATGCAGGTCTCCCACCTGGTGGACACTCCCCTGGGGGACCAGATGGAAGACTGTAACAATGGACAGACAAGTACCAATTACAGACATACAGCAGTAAAACAACCCCACAATGCATCCTGGCTTCCTCCCCTCTGCCCTGGAGAAGTAATTCAATTATCTTCCAGGACAAAGGCAAAACTCCATTACACACGTGGGGACACAAAGACAGCCTATCACTTTAAAATACATAAAGACACATTTTATACATAAAACACAGACATGTAACATATCCCCAGATAGCTCAGGTCTGAGTGCACATTATTAGGTGAATGGCACTCAGACTACACAAATACAGTTTAATTGCCATGGAGCCAAAGTCTTTAATTACACTAATATGCTCCATGGCATGGCTATCTGGGTTAAAACATTCACCTATACAAACTACCGAATTTCCCTGCATTCACCAAATCCATACAAATTAGAACCAGGGGCTGGAGTTTCAGCGGTGCCTGCAAGTAAAAGTGTCCGATTTTGGTGCATGAAAGCCGGGCAGAAAAGCACTGGCTGCCCGGGGAGCTCCAGAACACCGCCACCTAGCGGCCGCTAAGTGTAACAGCGGCCACCCAGTAACAAGCAATTAAGCTGCGGTTAACCGCAGCTTCAGGGAGGTAAATTGTCAGCACACTCCAGCTTCTGGGTGGCCAATTAACAGCGCCGGCCGGCTTCCCACGGCTCTGGGGAGGTTGCAAACAGGCTGTTTGTTCGGTAGATAGAATCTACCGAACGGCTGTGCAGAAGTGGAGAAATAAATCCTTCTGCACAGTAAAATTAACCCTTTAGCTGCCGGTCCATAATCCAAAGGCAGCAGGCGGGCAACCAGGCTCCTCCAATGCAATGTGGCGAGGTTGGTCTCGTCACATGACTATTAAAAGAATGAGAAATAATAAATATTCAAAACACCAGACAGAGGGCATCAGAATAAAAAAATATATATTTGTGATACATATCCTGATGAAAGTTCAAAGTTCCAATTTGAGAACGGAAATGTTAATAATTTGAATAAAGAAGATTTGGAAGAAAATCCTTGGAGTACTGGCTAATTTTGGAGAATATATATATTTTCATACTCAGTCCCCTTATTTCAGGGGCTCAAATGTAATTACCCAAATTAATACAAATGTAATGAAAATTTTACTTTTTAATACTTTGTGTAGAATCCTTTGGAGGCAATGACTGATTGAAGTCTGGAATGCATAGACATCACTGAGCACTGGGTTTCCTCCTTTGTGATGCTTTAAAGGTCTTTACTATAGCTGTCTTCAGTTGTTTTCAGTTGTTTGGTTTTGGGTCTTTCTGCCTTAAGTTTTGTCTGCTGCAAGTGAAATGCATGCTCGATTGGGTTGAGATCAGGTGATTGACTCAGCTATTGCAGAATATTCCACTTCTTACTCTTAAAAAACTCCTGGTTTGCTTTCGCAATATGTTTTGGGTCACCATCCATCTGCAAAGTTAACTGCAATCCAATCAACTATGCTAAATTTGGCAGACAATAGATTGAATGTGAGCAGACAATAGATCCCTATACACTTCAGCATTCATCCAGCTCCTTTTGTCTTCTGTCATATCATCAATAAACATTAGTGACCCAGTGCCATTGGAAGCCATGCATGTTCATACCATCACATCACATTGACTCTATTGTGTTTTACAGATGATGTGGTATGCTTTGGATCATGAGTCATTCCAAGCCTTCTCCATACTTTTTTCTTTCCATCATTCTGGTACAGGCCGATCTTAGTTATATCTGTCCAAAGCATGCTGTTCCAGAACTGTACTGTTTTTTTTAGAAGATTTTGGGGAAAATCTAATCTGTCCTTTCTATTTTTGAGGCTTTAGAATGGTTTGCACCTTGTGGTGAACTCTCTGTATTGCTCTTGTAAAGTCTTCGCTTTATGGAAGACTTAGATAATTATATAACACACAAAAAATAGTGACCTCCTCAAAATTACAGAAGTATACCGGTAATCTCAAGAAAACTATAATAATGAAACATAAAAAGCAAAACAGTGTGGTGTAAAAAGCATGTAGATCTTAACAAATGTTCCACATAGAAGTGTGATAGTGAGAGATTAAAAAAGCTCTTACTCTTATATAGGTCTTCAAACTATGTCAGTTCCAGAGTGTTATCTCAGATTCCAATTAAGGATAAAACATGGAAATATTCAAATCTTTAATCACTTTTAAACAATTAAAATGAACACAGTGTAAAACCACAAAAAAAAATGAATAAAATATAAAACTCTAAGCACTTACACACATAAGGCCACATAAGTGACTATAAAGGCATATAGAGGGGTCCCAGAGACCTATGTCTGTGAGGAAATGTCTCAGTATCAGTCCACCTTTACGCTGCAGGTCCAGATCCTTAGTAGAGGTCCAAAAGATAATCTTGGAAGGTCTGTTCCCAGCCAGTATTAGAGAATGCTCTATAAGTTGTCCTTCAACTGGTTTTGTCCCATATGGACTTCTCAAGGAGAGCTTATTGCTTGTTTCAGGTCCAGGCCATATTCTGTGCAGATGTTTCAGTACACAATCCCAGCAACTTGGTTGTGCCTCTCATAGTATGCTGTCCCTGCTAACATCTTACACCTGGCTACTATGTGTTGGATTGTCTAAGAGGCCTCTTTGCACAATCTGCACCTTGGGTCTTTCCTTGTGTTGTAGACCCTGCTCCTCCTTATCTGATGCCGAGTGCCTGTTCCCGTGCTGCTAGGATTAGTGCCTCAGTGCTGTCTTTCATTACTGCCTTTTCCAACCACTGCCAAAAGCCTCAGACTCCAAGGCCTCTGGTAGAGGATCCGAGAATGAAGAATATATACCACCTAGGAAAATTGGGATGACTGACAAGTAGTCAACAGAATGTTCTGTTTTAGAGAGCAAACACACTCAAACAAACAAACACACAAAACACGTATTAGCTTCAAATATGTGTATCAGCTCTGGTAGAAAACTACAGTCAATTGCAGCTCTAATTCTACTGCTACACTCCACAAAAACACAAACACATTAACATTTAACAGCAAAAAACAAATGTAAGGAAGGCTGAACTTGATGGACGCAAGTCACTTTTCAGCTATGTAACTATGTAACATTTGAAAATCAAAACTTGTGAGTGTGATGCCTTATCCTGTACATCCCTAGCTCTCACTGTTTCTCTGTTAGCTGAGACTCTTGGTACGATAATACTGTACAACAGCAGCACATTATTAGAATTTGACCTTTGCTGCTGTTTTACCACATTAGACTGGGCAGTTTTGTCTAGTGAGTTTGATGAAAAAGACCAGAATTAATTGAACACATATTATGTATACAAGCTCTTTAGGTGTGCTCAAACCTTTAGGCTTTTTCAGTACCATCTGGAGGATATGAGATTAGATAATGAACTTCTTCTGATCCTCTTCCAAAGGTCACTGAGTGTTTGATAATAACATCTGACCTTTGCCAGACATGAAAAGCTTTCTGGATAGCATCCAAAATACAAAATTGAAATTGAAATATTGATTCACCTCTGCATGACAAAGCAATAAACTACTTGCAATATCATTGCCATCTGGATGTATCCAGCTGCTTTAGTAACTGTTTTGATGAGTAAAGTTTACAATAAATAAAGTTTATACCTTCTACTTATTTAAATGGATGCAAAGATTTTTTGATTGACTGGACAATAGCCAAAACAGTAAAACATTTTATAATATTAAACAAAAGAGTTTGTCAGTAACAGTGGATATATATTGTCCAATGACTTACTCTTGACTTTGAAGAGAATATAATTGTTTTATGTTTATAGTATCAGAATGTACAAATGACTTGATTGTATTTTATGCTAATCGCCGAATTCCCTATAAGGTTTTAGTGTATCATTATTGTTGTACTTATTCTAAATGAACTGCTTTGAAAAAAAAATGTTAAAAAAGCATCTTAAATATGTTAGCAACAATAAAAATAACCATAAGAAAACAGAAGAAATTGAATAGAACAAAATGTTCTATTAGTGTCTGCATGGTTTATTTACTAAAGTAAGATTCAATGTGAATTCAAAGTGAACTTCAAACTTAAAGCCCAAACTGAAACCATAGCTGACTTAGAGAATTGTTTTCGTTTGAGTATTTTCACCCTACATTTGAAATTTACTTTGGAGTCTCACTTTATTAAATAAACCTGTTAGTGTATGCTTAAAAAAATGCAAGAAAATAATAAAACAAAGCTCTATTAGTTTTAGCACAACAAGTAGATATCTAGTGGACCTAGATAAATACAAATTGCAATGATGTTGCAATTGAGTTTCTTAATTTTAACTAAAATACCAATTTAAGATGCTGATCATCCACGAGGGTCAATTGAACACATTTGAATCAGTAGACAAAGCAAAATAATGGCTAAATATTAACAATTTTACTTGAAATCATATGGAACGTAAAGAGTTATAGATTAGAAGAGAATTACAATTTGAAAAGATACAAGGTTTCAGGGAAAAGGAAAAATGAAGGGGATCGCTAAGCAAAGTGTTTTTTTTCCCCTCTCTGTAATGGCGTTTTAACATTTAGAGAACTGAGCAATAACAATTACATTTAAGAGGTTTTACTAGTAATGTATTCACAAAAAGTTTATTGTATGATATATATTCAAACATATTATTTTCTAGAATGGCAAGAATTAATTTAGGAAGTATAATGAGATAGGTAAACTTTTAGGAAAAATACACTAAGATAATAGTTTTTCCTCACAATAGAGTTAGTAGGTATAACCAGTAGGTCACTTTAATAATTATTAACATAAGTGAGTTAAAAAATGGCACATTAAGATTTAGAAAAGGGAAAAAAGAAGGAAAAGAAAAAGAAAGGTGAAAGGAGAAGAATAAGGACAAAGAAAACAAAGGGGTAATGGGGAAGAAGTGGAGAAAAATAGATATTTTCTTTCTCCTTATTTATTATCACAATATTTTACAAAGACAAATGATCAATAATAATATATATCTAATAGTTGTTCATTGATGACGTATTCACAACATGTTTAAGGTATATTATATAATTCATACTAGTGATGTACCGAACTGTCCGCCGGCGAACAGTTCCTGGCGAAATTAGCGTGTTCGCGTTCGCCGCGGCGGGCGGACACATGCGCAGTTCGATCCGCCCCCTATTCGTCATCATTGGGCAAACTTTGACCCTGTGCCTCTCGGTCAGCAGACACATTACAGCCAATCAGAAGCACTCCCTCCCTTCCACACCCTCCAACCTCCCTCCCAGCATCCATTTTCGATTCATTCGGAAGATGCATGCTTAGTGAGAGGAGGGAAAGTTTAGCTGCTGCTGATTACATAGGGAAATTGATAGCTAGGCTAGGGTATTCAGTGTCCACTACAATCCTGAAGGACTCATCTGATCTCTGCTGTAAGGACAGCACCCCAAAAAGCCCTTTTTAGGGCTATAACATAAGGCTTTTTTTTTCCTGTGTAATGTAATTGCAGGTGCCTGCCTGCCAGCTTCTGTGTGAGGTTCACATTGGATACTGTGCCTATTTGCCCAGTGCCACCACTCATATCTGTTTTAACAATAGGTTAAGCTTTACATTTAAAATAAATATATTTTTTTCACTGTAATAGAAGAGCAGTTGCCT
Source organism: Pelobates fuscus (assembly GCF_036172605.1). Classification (NCBI taxonomy): domain Eukaryota; kingdom Metazoa; phylum Chordata; class Amphibia; order Anura; family Pelobatidae; genus Pelobates; species Pelobates fuscus. Next base: position 56,071,698 of record NC_086325.1, read on the forward strand.
GCCTGCCAGCTTCTGTGTGAGGTTCACATTGGATACTGTGCCTATTTGCCCAGTGCCACCACTCATATCTGTTTTAACAATAGGTTAAGCTTTACATTTAAAATAAATATTTTTTTTCACTGTAATAGAAGAGCAGTTAGTTGTCTGCAAGCGTCTGTGTTTCAGGCCTACTTCAGCGTGTGCTCTGCAGACCTGTGCCAGCGTGCTTTGACAGTTGCCAATCATATCTGGTGTCTCTATAGCGTGCTTTTACAACCAAAATTTTGTTTCCAATGTAATAGAAGAGCAGTTGCCTGCCTGCCAGCTTCTGTGTGAGGTTCACATTGGATACTGTGCCTATTTGCCCAGTGCCACAACTCATATCTGTTTTAACAATTGGTTAAGCTTTCGATTTAAAAGAAATATTTTTTTTTCACTGTAATAGAAGAGCAGTTAGTTGTCTGCAAGCGTCTGTGTTTCAGGCCTACTTCAGCGTGTGCTCTGCAGACAGGGCCGCCATCAGAAATTTTGGGGCCCCTAACACAGCTCAAGGTCTGGGCCCCCCTTCAAGCCCGCCCACAGGGCCCGCCTCCAAATCCCGCCCACAGGAATACACACAGACTAACATATACAAATACTGAAACAGACATACACACATGCATAGGGAGATACTGACACACACACACACACAGACACACACACATATACATGCAGACATACACACATACATACACTGGCACACTGGCATACACACATACATACACTGGCATACACACATACATACACTGGCACACACACACACACACTGGCACACACACATACATACACTGGCATACACACATACATACACTGGCATACATACATACATACGCTGGCATACATACACTGGCATACATACATACATACACTGGCATACATACACACATACACTGGCATACATACATACACTGGCACACTGGCATACACACATGCATACACTGGCACACAAACACTGACATACACACATACATACACTGGCATACACACATACACTGGCACACTGGCATACATACATACATACACAGGCACACTGGCATACATACACTGGCACACTGGCATACATACACTGGCATACACACATACATACACTGGCACACATACACTGACATACACACATACATACACTGGCACACTGGCATACACACATACATACACTGGCATACACACATACATACACTGGCATACACACATACATACACTGGCACACTGGCATACATACACACATACATACACTGGCAAACTGGCATACATACACTGGCATACCCACATACATACACTGGCATACATACATACATACATACACTGGCATACGCAGATACATACACTGGCACACTGGCATACACACATACATACACTGGCACACTGGCATACATACACTGGTATTCACTGGCACACATACATACACTGGCACACTGGCATACATACACTGGCATACACACATACATACACTGGCACACTGGCATACATACACTGGCACACTGGCATACATACACTGGCATACATACACTGGCACACTGGCATACATACACTGGCATACATACACACATACATACACTGGCACACTGGCACACTGGCATACACACATACATACACTGTCACACTGGCATACATACACTGGCATACACACATACATACACTGGCACACTGGCATACATACACTGGTATACATACATACATACACTGGCATACACACATACATACACTGGCATACACAGATACATACACTGGCACACTGGCATACATACACTGGCATACACACATACATACACTGGCACACTGACATACATACACTGGCATACATACACTGGCATACACACATATATACACTGGCACACTGGCATACATACACACACCTCATTTTCAGCCACCCTCCTCTCTTCCTTACCATTTCGTCGCAGGAGGGTGGCTGGGGATGATGTGCGTCGGCTTCCTCTCCTTGCGGCCTTTCTCTTCTCCTTCCCCCGCGCAGAGTAAACAGGGAGGAAGTGACCGGACGTCACTCCCTCCCAGCAGCACTTGCTTTCCGGCTGCATTTTCTTTTTAAAGGGGCCCGGTCGCGCTATTATAGTGCTGACCGGGCCCCTGAAGATAATAGGGCCCATTGGGTGGCCCTAAATGCTTGGGCCACCTGATGGGCCCCATCAGCGTATGGGCCCCGGTGCAGATGCACCGGCGGCAGTTAAGCTAATACACGTGGGGCCCGGGCGGCCGGGCCCCCCAGGGCCGCCGGGCCCGTGACAATTGTCACGGTTGTCATGCCCTGATGGCGGCCCTGTCTGCAGACCTGTGCCAGCGTGCTTTGACAGTTGCCAATCATATCTGGTGTCTCTTTAGCGTGCTTTACAACCAAAATTTTGTTTCCACTGTAATAGAAGAGCAGTTGCCTGCCTGCCAGCTTCTGTGTGAGGTTCACATTGGATACTGTGCCCACTAGCCCAGTGCCACCACTCATATCTGTTTTAACAATTGGTTAAGCTTTAGATTTAAAATAAATAATTTTTTTTCACTGTAATAGAAGAGCAGTTAGTTGTCTGCAAGCGTCTGTGTTTCAGGCCTACTTCAGCGTGTGCTCTGCAGACCTGTGCCAGCGTGCTTTGACAGTTGCCAATCACATCTGGTGTCTCTTTAGCGTGCTTTTACAACCAAAATTTTGTTTCCACTGTAATAGAAGAGCAGTTGCCTGCCTGCCAGCTTCTGTGTGAGGTTCACATTGGATACTGTGCCTATTTGCCCAGTGCCACCACTCATATCTGTTTTAACAATTGGTTAAGCTTTCGATTTAAAAGAAATAATTTTTTTTCACTGTAATAGAAGAGCAGTTAGTTGTCTGCAAGCGTCTGTGTTTCAGGCCTACTTCAGCGTGTGCTCTGCAGACCTGTGCCAGCGTGCTTTGACAGTTGCCAATCATATCTGGTGTCTCTTTAGCGTGCTTTTACAACCAAAATTTTGTTTCCACTGTAATAGAAGAGCAGTTGCCTGCCTGCCAGCTTCTGTGTGAGGTTCACATTGGATACTGTGCCTATTTGCCCAGTGCCACCACTCATATCTGTTTTAACAATTGGTTAAGCTTTAGATTTAAAAGAAAAAAAATGTTTTCACTGTAATAGAAGAGCAGTTAGTTGTCTGCAAGCGTCTGTGTTTCAGGCCTACTTCAGCGTGTGCTCTGCAGACCTGTGCCAGCGTGCTTTGACAGTTGCCAATCATATCTGGTGTCTCTATAGCGTGCTTTTACAACCAAAATTTTGTTTCCACTGTAATAGAAGAGCAGTTGCCTGCCTGCCAGCTTCTGTGTGAGGTTCACATTGGATACTGTGCCCACTAGCCCAGTGCCACCACTCATATCTGTTTTAACAATTGGTTAAGCTTTCGATTTAAAATAAATAATTTTTTTTCACTGTAATAGAAGAGCAGTTAGTTGTCTGCAAGCGTCTGTGTTTCAGGCCTACTTCAGCGTGTGCTCTGCAGACCTGTGCCAGCGTGCTTTGACAGTTGCCAATCATATCTGGTGTCTCTTTAGCGTGCTTTTACAACCAAAATTTTGTTTCCACTGTAATAGAAGAGCAGTTGCCTGCCTGCCAGCTTCTGTGTGAGGTTCACATTGGATACTGTGCCTATTTGCCCAGTGCCACCACTATATCTGTTTTAACAATTGGTTAAGCTTTCGATTTAAAAGAAATCATTTTTTTTCACTGTAATAGAAGAGCAGTTAGTTGTCTGCAAGCGTCTGTGTTTCAGGCCTACTTCAGCGTGTGCTCTGCAGACCTGTGCCAGCGTGCTTTGACAGTTGCCAATCATATCTGGTGTCTCTTTAGCGTGCTTTTACAACCAAAATTTCGTTTCCACTGTAATAGAAGAGCAGTTGCCTGCCTGCCAGCTTCTGTGTGAGGTTCACATTGGATACTGTGCCTATTTGCCAAATGCCACCACTCATATCTGTTTTAACAATTGGTTAAGCTTTCGATTTAAAAGAAATAATTTTTTTTCACTGTAATAGAAGAGCAGTTAGTTGTCTGCAAGCGTCTGTGTTTCAGGCCTACTTCAGCGTGTGCTCTGCAGACCTGTGCCAGCGTGCTTTGACAGTTGCCAATCATATCTGGTGTCTCTTTAGCGTGCTTTTACAACCAAAATTTCGTTTCCACTGTAATAGAAGAGCAGTTGCCTGCCTGCCAGCTTCTGTGTGAGGTTCACATTGGATACTGTGCCTATTTGCCAAATGCCACCACTCATATCTGTTTTAACAATTGGTTAAGCTTTCGATTTAAAAGAAATATTTTTTTTTCACTGTAATAGAAGAGCAGTTAGTTGTCTGCAAGCGTCTGTGTTTCAGGCCTACTTCAGCGTGTGCTCTGCAGACCTGTGCCAGCGTGCTTTGACAGTTGCCAATCATATCTGGTGTCTCTTTAGCGTGCTTTTACAACCAAAATTTTGTTTCCACTGTAATAGAAGAGCAGTTGCCTGCCTGCCAGCTTCTGTGTGAGGTTCACATTGGATACTGTGCCTATTTGCCCTGTGTCACCACTCATATCTGTTTTAACAATTAGTTAAGCTTTCGATTTAAAAGAAATATTTTTTTTTCACTGTAATAGAAGATCAGTTAGTTGTCTGCAAGCGTCTGTGTTTCAGGCCTACTTCAGCGTGTGCTCTGCAGACCTGTGCCAGCGTGCTTTGACAGTTGCCAATCATATCTGGTGTCTCTATAGCGTGCTTTTACAACCAAAAATTTGTTTCCACTGTAATAGAAGAGCAGTTGCCTGCCTGCCAGCTTCTGTGTGAGGTTCACATTGGATACTGTGCCTATTTGCCCAGTGCCACCACTCATATCTGTTTTAACAATTGGTTAAGCTTTAGATTTAAAAGAAATAATATTTTTTCACTGTAATAGAAGAGCAGTTAGTTGTCTGCAAGCGTCTGTGTTTCAGGCCTACTTCAGCATGTGCTCTGCAGACCTGTGCCAGCGTGCTTTGACAGTTGCCAATCATATCTGGTGTCTCTGTAGCGTGCTTTTACAACCAAAATTTTGTTTCCACTGCAATAGAAGAGCAGTTGCCTGCCTGCCAGCTTCTGTGTGAGGTTCACATTGGATACTGTGCCTATTTGCCCAGTGCCACCACTCATATCTGTTTTAACAATTGGTTAAGCTTTAGATTTAAAAGAAAAAAAATTTTTTCACTGTAATAGAAGAGCAGTTAGTTGTCTGCAAGCGTCTGTGTTTCAGGCCTACTTCACCGTGTGCTCTGCAGACCTTTGCCAGCGTGCTTTGACAGTTGCCAATCATATCTGGTGTCTCTATAGCGTGCTTTTACAACCAAAATTTTGTTTCCACTGTAATAGAAGAGCAGTTGCCTGCCTGCCAGCTTCTGTGTGAGGTTCACATTGGATACTGTGCCCACTAGCCCAGTGCCACCACTCATATCTGTTTTAACAATTGTTTAAGCTTTAGATTTAAAAGAAATCATTTTTTTCACTGTAATAGAAGATCAGTTAGTTGTCTGCAAGCATCTTGGTGTCAGGCCTACTTCAGCGTGTGCTCTGCAGACCTGTGCCAGCGTGCTTTGACAGTTGCCACTCATATCTTGTGTCTCTATAGCGTGCTTTTACAACCAAAATTAGTTTTTCACTGTTATAGATTGAATAGCAGTTACTTGTCTTCAAGCGGGTGTCTCAGGCCTACAGTGTGTGCTCTGCAGCACTGTTCTAGTGCACATTGCCAATCATATCTGGTGTCTCTATAGCGTGCTTTTAAAAACAAAATTTGTTTTTCACGGTTATAGATTGAATTGCAGTTACTTGTCTTCAAGCGGGTGTCTCAGGCCTACAGTGTGTGCTCTGCAGAACTGTTCCAGTGCACATTGCCAATCCTATCTGGTCTCACAGTAGCTTGCACGCATAGTACCACAAATCCCCAAAAAAATGACAGGCAGAGGCAGGCCACCCCGCAGGGGCCGTCGTGGTCGTGGTGCTGTGATTCCCTTTTGCCCTAGAATAATGCCCAGTTTTCAGAAGCCACGTACCCTGAACTTGAAAAGTTCTGAGGACTTAGTTGACTGGCTAACACAGGACACCCAATCTTGTACAGCCTCCGCTCGGAACCTTGACGCACCATCCTCCTCCAGCTTAGCTTCAGGCACCTCTCAAGATAGCACTCACCCGCCTGCCGCCACCACCAAAACTAGCACCACAGCCGCTTTACTTGGTATGTCAGAGGAGTTATTCACACACCCGTTTGAAGAAATGAGTGATGCGCAACCATTATTGCTAGAGGATGTAGATAACAGGGATATGTCTCGGGCAAGCAGCATTAAACACATGGAGGTACGGTGTGATGATGATGATGTTGTACCCGCTGCTGCTTCCTTTTCTGAGTTGTCAGATACAAGCGAAGCGGTTGATGATGACGATGCGTCCATGGATGTCACGTGGGTGCCCGCTAGAAGAGAAGAAGAACAGGGCGAAAGTTCAGATGGGGAGACAGAGAGGAGGAGACCAGTTGGAAGCAGGGGGGGGTCGTCGCAAGGAGCTAGTGGCACAGTCAGACAGCATGCATCGGCACCCGGGGTCAGCCCGACAGCACGCCAATCAACGCATGCTGTGTCCACCACCAGAATGCCGTCATTGCAGAGCTCAGCAGTGTGGCATTTTTTTTGTGTGTCTGCCTCTGACAACAGCGATGCCATTTGCAACCTGTGCCAAAGGAAACTGAGTCGTGGGAGGTCCAACACCCACCTAGGTACAACTGCTTTGCGTAGGCACATGATCTCACATCACAAACGCCTATGGGATCAACACATGAGTACAAGCAGCACGCCTACTCTAAGCCGCCATCCTCCTCCTGGTCCAGCATCTTCAGCCACGTCAACCACTGCTGTCCTTCTTGCCCCCTCTCAACCATCCGCCACTCCGTCTCCTGCCTTGAGCAGTTCCCGCTCATCTGCCCACAGTCATGTGTCTGTCAAGGACATGTTTGAGCGTAAGAAGCCAATGTCACCAAGTCACCCCCTTGCCCAGCGTCTGACAGCTGGCTTGTCCGAACTATTAGCCCGCCAGCTTTTACCATACAATCTGGTTGAGTCTGAGGCGTTCAAAAAATTTGTAGCTGTTGGGACACCGCAGTGGAAGGTACCCGGCCGGAATTTCTTTTCACAAAAGGCAATCCCGAACTTGTACTCGATTGTGCAAAAGGAAGTCATGGCATGTCTGGCACACAGTGTTGGGGCAAGGGTCCATCTGACCACTGATACCTGGTCTGCAAAGCATGGTCAGGGCAGGTATATCACCTACACTGCGCATTGGGTAAACCTGCTGACGGCTGACAAGCAAGGAATGCGTGGCATTGCAGAGGAGTTGGTGACACCGCCACGAATTGCAGGCAGTCCTGCTGCCACCTCCTCTACTCCTCCTACTTCATCCTCTTCCATAACCTCCTCGGCTGAGTCCTCTTGTGCCGCTGCTTCTTGCTCCACATCAACGGCACCCCCCCAGCTCCCCAGGTACTATTCCACATCCCGGATACGGCAGTGTCACGCCGTCTTGGGTTTGACTTGCTTGAAAGCAGAGAGTCACACCGGACAAGCACTCCTGTCCACCCTGAACGCACAGGTGGAAAAGTGGCTGACTCCGCAGCAACTGGATATCGGCAAAGTGGTGTGTGACAACGGAAACAATTTGATAGCGGCATTGAAGTTGGGCAAGTTGACACATGTGCCGTGCATGGCACATGTGTGTAATCTGATCATACAACGCTTTGTGCATAAGTACACAGGCTTACAGGACGTCCTGAAGCAGGCCAGGAAGGTGTGTGGCCATTTCAGGCGTTCCTACACGGCCATGGCTCACTTTGCCGATATCCAGCGGCGAAACAACATGCCAGTGAGGCGCTTGATTTGCGACAGCCCTACACGTTGGAATTCAACACTCCTAATGTTCGACCGCCTGCTCCAACAAGAAAAAGCTGTTAATGATAATGAATATTTTTATGACCGGGGTGCTAGGACAGCCTCTGGGGAGCTGGGAATTTTTTTGCCACGTTACTGGACGCTCATGCGCAATGCCTATAGGCTCATGCGTCCTTTTGAGGAGGTGACAAACCTAGTCAGTCGCAGTTGTGTGTGTGCGTGTGTATGGCTGTCTGCCTGTGTGTGTGTGTGTGTGTGACAGGGTGAAGATTTCTTGCACATGGGTGTGACAGGGTGAAGATTTCTTGCACAGGGTGCACAAAGGCCTAAGGCTGGCCCTGCGCATGGGTCAGTGGCTCTGCACCAGACTTCCCTCCAATTGATCAAAGTTAAAGGATTTCAAGTGGACTGATTACAATTACAGGGCCTCTAAAGAGTCCTGTATTGTTATTTGTTGTCACTACCTTTCCGCGTCGGGAGTGGGTCATTTGCGCCCCTGCTGCCTTCCTTGCATGTGGTAGCTGTTTGTCAGGGATTTGTCAATCCATATCTGCCAAGTGACCCTATGACAGGGTGAAGATTTCTTGCACATGGGTGTGAAAGGGTGAAGATTTCTTGCACAGGGCGCCCAAAGGCCTAAGGCTGGCCCTGCGCATGGGTCAGTGGCTCTGCACCAGACTTCCCTCCAATTGATCAAAGTTAAAGGATTTCAAGTGGACTGATTACAATTACAGGGCCTCTAAAGAGTCCTGTATTGTTATTTGTCGTCACTACCTTCCCGCGTCGGGAGTGGGTCATTTGCGCCCCTGCTGCCTTCCTTGCATGTGGTAGCTGTTTGTCAGGGATTTGTCAATCCATATCTGCCAAGTGACCCTATGACAGGGTGAAGATTTCTTGCACATGGGTGTGAAAAGGTGAAGATTTCTTGCACAGGGCGCCCAAAGGCCTAAGGCTGGCCCTGCGCATGGGTCAGTGGCTCTGCACCAGACTTCCCTCCAATTGATCAAAGTTAAAGGATTTCAAGTGGACTGATTACAATTACAGGGCCTCTAAAGAGTCCTGTATTGTTATTTGTCGTCACTACCTTCCCGCGTCGGGAGTGGGTCATTTGCGCCCCTGCTGCCTTCCTTGCATGTGGTAGCTGTTTGTCAGGGATTTGTCAATCCATATCTGCCAAGTGACCCTATGACAGGGTGAAGATTTCTTGCACATGGGTGTGACAGGGTGAAGATTTCTTGCACAGGGCGCCCAAAGGCCTAAGGCTGGCCCTGCGCATGGGTCAGTGGCTCTGCACCAGACTTCCCTCCAATTGATCAAAGTTAAAGGATTTCAAGTGGACTGATTACAATTACAGGGCCTCTAAAGAGTCCTGTATTGTTATTTGTCATCACTACCTTCCCGCGTCGGGAAGATTTCTTGCACAGGGCGCCCAAAGGCCTAAGGCTGGCCCTGCGCATGGGTCAGTGGCTCTGCACCAGACTTCCCTCCAATTGATCAAAGTTAAAGGATTTCAAGTGGACTGATTACAATTACAGGGCCTCTAAAGAGTCCTGTATTGTTATTTGTCGTCACTACCTTCCCGCGTCGGGAGTGGGTCATTTGCGCCCCTGCTGCCTTCCTTGCATGTGGTAGCTGTTTGTCAGGGATTTGTCAATCCATATCTGCCAAGTGACCCTATGACAGGGTGAAGATTTCTTGCACATGGGTGTGACAGGGTGAAGATTTCTTGCACAGGGCGCCCAAAGGCCTAAGGCTGGCCCTGCGCATGGGTCAGTGGCTCTGCACCAGACTTCCCTCCAATTGATCAAAGTTAAAGGATTTCAAGTGGACTGATTACAATTACAGGGCCTCTAAAGAGTCCTGTATTGTTATTTGTCATCACTACCTTCCCGCGTCGGGAAGATTTCTTGCACAGGGCGCCCAAAGGCCTAAGGCTGGCCCTGCGCATGGGTCAGTGGCTCTGCACCAGACTTCCCTCCAATTGATCAAAGTTAAAGGATTTCAAGTGGACTGATTACAATTACAGGGCCTCTAAAGAGTCCTGTATTGTTACTTGTCGTCGCTACCTTCACGCGTCGGGAGTGGGTCATTTGCGCCCCTGCTGCCTTCCTTGCATGTGGTAGCTGTTTGTCAGGGATTTGTCAATCCATATCTGCCAAGTGACCCTATGTAGGGGGAACAGTCTCTATTCTGCTCTGTGTCAGTGTGTATCAGGGATCATTAGGATAGGTGTCAATCCATATCTGCCAAGTGACCCTATGTAGGGGGAACCGTCTCTATTCTGCTCTGTGTCAGTGTGTATCAGGGATCATTAGGATAGGTGTCAATCCATATCTGCCAAGTGACCCTATGTAGGAGGAACAGTCCCTATTCTGCTCTGTGTCACTGTGTATCAGGGATCATTAGGATAGGTGTCAATCCATATCTGCCAAGTGACCCTATGTAGGAGGAACAGTCCCTATTCTGCTCTGTGTCACTGTGTATCAGGGATCATTAGGATAGGTGTCAATCCATATCTGCCAAGTGACCCTATGTAGGAGGAACAGTCCCTATTCTGCTCTGTGTCAGTGTGTATCAGGGGTTTTGAGGACAGGTATCAATCCATATCTGCCAAGTGACCCTATGTAGGGGGAACAGTCCCTATTCTGCTCTGTGTCAGTGTGTATCAGGGGTTTTGAGGACAGGTATCAATCCATATCTGCCAAGTGACCCTATGTAGGGGGAACAGTCTCTATTCTGCTCTGTGTCAGTGTGTATCAGGGATCATTAGGATAGGTGTCAATCCATATCTGCCAAGTGACCCAATGTAGGAGGAACAGTCCCTATTCTGCTCTGTGTCACTGTGTATCAGGGATCATTAGGATAGGTGTCAATCCATATCTGCCAAGTGACCCTATGTAGGGGGAACAGTCCCTATTCTGCTCTGTGTCAGTGTGTATCAGGGGTTTTGAGGACAGGTGTCAATCCATATCTGCCAAGTGACCCTATGTAGGGGGAACAGTCTCTATTCTGCTCTGTGTCAGTGTGTATCAGGGATCATTAGGATAGGTGTCAATCCATATCTGCCAAGTGACCCTATGTAGGGGGAACAGTCTCTATTCTGCTCTGTGTCAGTGTGTATCAGGGATCATTAGGATAGGTGTCAATCCATATCTGCCAAGTGACCCTATGTAGGAGTAACAGTCCCTTTTCTGCTCTGTGTCACTGTGTATCAGGGATCATTAGGATAGGTGTCAATCCATATCTGCCAAGTGACCCTATGTAGGGGGAACAGTCCCTATTCTGCTCTGTGTCAGTGTGTATCAGGGGTTTTGAGGACAGGTGTCAATCCATATCTGCCAAGTGACCCTATGTAGGGGGAACAGTCTCTATTCTGCTCTGTGTCAGTGTGTATCAGGGATCATTAGGATAGGTGTCAATCCATATCTGCCAAGTGACCCTATGTAGGGGGAACAGTCTCTATTCTGCTCTGTGTCAGTGTGTATCAGGGATCATTAGGATAGGTGTCAATCCATATCTGCCAAGTGACCCTATGTAGGAGGAACAGTCCCTATTCTGCTCTGTGTCACTGTGTATCAGGGATCATTAGGATAGGTGTCAATCCATATCTGCCAAGTGACCCTATGTAGGGGGAACAGTCCCTATTCTGCTCTGTGTCAGTGTGTATCAGGGGTTTTGAGGACAGGTGTCAATCCATATCTGCCAAGTGACCCTATGTAGGGGGAACAGTCTCTATTCTGCTCTGTGTCAGTGTGTATCAGGGGTTTTGAGGACAGGTGTCAATCCATATCTGCCAAGTGACCCTATGTAGGGGGAACAGTCTCTATTCTGCTCTGTGTCAGTGTGTATCAGGGGTTTTGAGGACAGGTGTCAATCCATATCTGCCAAGTGACCCTATGTAGGGGGAACAGTCTCTATTCTGCTCTGTGTCAGTGTGTATCAGGGCTGGGCTTTGAGGACAGGTGTCAATGTTAGGTGATTTCTGCCCTTTATGGATTCAAAGCAGACTCTGCATCAACTGTGCAATTTTCCATGGGAGTTTTGCCATGGATCCCCCTCTGGCATGCCACAGTCCAGGTGTTAGTCCCCTTGAAACAACTTTTCCATCACTATTGTGGCCAGAAAGAGTCCCTGTTGTTTTTAAAATTCGCCTGCCCATTGAAGTCAATGGCGGTTCGCGCGGTTCGCGCGGTTCGCCGGTTCGCGAACATTTGCGGAAGTTCACGTTCGCCGTTCGCGAACCGAAAATTCCGGGTTCGCGACAACACTAATTCATACATTTGGCACTTAAAAAGGGAGGAATAACTCGTAATCTTACGTAAGGATTTTTATATATTTTGTATTAATGTTGTTTTATAATTGCTTGTCACGTTAGATAAATAGATTGATGCAAGTAAAGTTTAATTAACTCTGTGAGATCATAAGATAAAATCTTTGCTTTTCATTCTTCCCTGAGATACAATTGCAGATATAATTAGATATCTCAATAACATAGAGAACTAGTAAAGCAAATTATAAATGGATTCTAATATGTATATGCAATATATATATATATATATATATATATATATATACACACATATATATATATATATATATATATATATATATATATATACACACATATATATATATATATATATATATATATATATATATATATATATATATATATATATATATATATATATATATATACACACATATATATATATATATATTGTACAGCACTACGGAATTTTGCTTGTGCTATATAAAAAATAAAATAAAATATTAATAATAATAATAATAATAATAATAATAATATACAGGGTATAATTATAAGTTGTGTTCCAAATTTCATATTTCCCCCCTACCTATAATCCAACCCACCTTGTGTGGATTATCCGCATAGTTTCAAGTGACTCTTATGAGCTCTAGATTTTGGAGGGACATTTTTTTCTGTCAAATGTTATATGTTTTATATGTGTGAAGAATTAACAGATAGTTCTTCATTCTTTGTAGGATGTTTAAATGTTTTGTCTTGTTGTAAGCAGACCAGGAGTTTAAAATCGGGTAAAGATTGTTATTATTATTCTAATTTTCTAGATGCGTAAATTAATCTCAGTTCATACGCAAGGATTAAATACCCCCAGCAAAAAGGCAGTTGGTATATAATTCCTTTTATTCTAAAAAAAAAAAATCAAGAAACCCACTGGAAAAAATCAGTTATCCAAACATGGGATGGGAAAAAATTTCCAACTATCTTGCAAGCCTCATTGGAAAACAATAAAAAAAAAGGAGTAGCAATTGTATTTCTGGATGACCTAAATATTGAAATCTTATGTCAAGATGATCTAGAAGCCAGATCAAATCAAAGACAACATATGGTCGGAGCACAGTTTTGTTATTGTAGTGCTTGGAAAATCGCTACGTCAGGGCAGATCTACTTGGAGATTAGATGATAAAATAATAAAGATAACAAAAAATAAAGAAGAACTTTTTAAATTATCAAAGCATTTCCATGAAGAAATTGTAGATTATACTAGCTTTAGTGTAACTATAATCTTAATTTTATTAATGACAGGAGGCGAATATTTGCTTAAGTCTCTCTTTACTAGAACTCCACAGCAGCACATTAACATAGAGAGATAAACACCAAAGACAAAAACATAAGGTATCTATATAAGGCTCCTCCTAAGCCACCATTTCCTCTTTCACGCTGCGACAACATAACGTACACAACAATGACCATAACTAAACAAAGGAAAATTTACAACATAACAATGAATGCCATCTGGAAAAACTTCGGATAATGAATGAACTTGATCTTCCTCCTGCCAAACAGCCGATTCTATGAACTGAAGTCGAACCATTAAACTGAAACGAAATAAACAGAGTTGAAAAACACTGATTAGTGAACGAAATGTACTGATAAAACATAAATCCCACGATCCAGTACTGATAGAATAAAGACATGAAATCCATCACTAATGACCGTCAATACAATATAACATAATACTTCCCACAACATCACCCCAGACTACCAAACCTAGCCCAGATAATCAGATAAATCAACAGAAGTACAATAAATGCAATCCATCCAAAACAAGGGAGGGAAGAAACCAAACTGGGAGGGAAATATTCGCCTCCTGTCATTAATAAAATTAAGATTATAGTTACACTAAAGCTAGTATAATCTACAATTTTATAGCATGACAGGAGGCTTCATATTTGCTGTTTTAACGCTCCGACAGCAAAGCAAAAGAAACATAGTCCGACGGTCCAAAACAAACTGGCGCAAGAAAACTCCTCACGGGACCGGACCGCCACACACAAAAACGCCCCGAGGCGAAACACCCATCAAGGAAAAACTTGGGGGCAGTAGCGGCGCTAACCGAATGCACTCTAAGAGTCGCATTCCCCCCGCCAGTGTCAATAACCATGTCATCCATCGAGATTGGATAGGGGTGAAGAATCGGACATCAGAAAGACGTCTGAACGAAACCAGACACAACAAGAGGGCAAAACCAGTAGAAAGCTGGCGAAGGGAAAAACAAGGAACTCCGGCCGGATCTCGAAGAAAATGCTAAAAACCATACTTACCTCCCAGAGGGAAGAGTATTTAGGTGTTGGAGGACGTGCCAGCCTCATCCCACGTAGGAATCTGCAGACCAGCGGGTCCTGACCGAAGGGAAAAACCTCCAAACGGGACACGCGCCGTCTAAATAAATGACTAATCACAAGAACCAGACGGCACAACCGTCCCAAATCATCAAGGAGGGACAAGACACTCAGCAAGTTGGTCACGGGCCGGAAAAAAAGGGTTCAGCATCCTGTCCTAAGCACCAACGAAACTATGAAACCCATGCTGAGAGGTAAACATCTCCTCGGGAGCTCAGGGATCCCAGAGAAGGTCCCTGGCCGATAGTGACGACGCCGTGACATACCAGGCACTCCCGAAAGAGTCCAAGAGGATTATTCGAGACGGCGGTAAGAGGAGAGGATCCCGACAGGAAAACACAGAAGCTCCGTGAACCCGACCGATCTCGCCATAGCGGAGCCAACAACACTAAGGGCACACGTCGACCACAGACTAGAAGTAACGCCCGGGAGATAAAGGCGAATGGAGGAAACACCTATGCTTCCTGAGAAAACAACCGCACCTGTCGGAACGCGACCACCACCGCAAACGCAGGATCCGGGAGCCAACCAAAGCACGTCCGAATCCGATGGTCCTTCCGGCGGCGAATAGACCCACCATGAACAAACCCTAGCGACGCACGAGTACGATGAAGATGGGTCGAAAGAGTTCCCAGTCGCTGGCATCCTTCCAAAGCCAGGAGAACGAATCCGCCGTCAGGTTCGATTCACACAGTAGATACTTCGTCTGTAATGCGATGTTGCGCTGGAAGCAGAAGGCGGAAAATCTCCTTCGTCACCTCCAGTGTGCGAGATCGAGCGCCCCCCAAGCGGTCGGTATATTGTACCGCTGAGGCCTCGTCCCTCCGAAGGAGGGTGCAACAGTCCGACAAGTGACTTGCCAGTCTCCGAACTGTCAACGAACTCGCAATCAATCCAGGCAATTGATGTGGAATTCCGATTCCTTGTCCGACCACGGGCCCGGTCACACGCGTGGCAAGCCAACCCAAAGGCGTATAGTCGATTCCAGTACGAAATCCGGGGTTGGTCCGAATATTGCCTCGCCGTTCCATGCGGCCATGCGGAGAAGCCACCCGCGCAGTCCGGCCTTCCCGTCCGGGAGCAGAAAATCATCTGGTCTGAAGAAGGACACCTGCATAGAACAGGGGCCTTTAGCCGTAGCATGGTCCTGTAGTGTAGTGGGCCCGGGTATATTGCCTGTATCGAGGCTGAGAGGAGGCCCACCCTGTGGGCAAACCTTTGAAGGGGAATCCAGACTTGTCGTAATATCCTCCTACTCACTTCCCGGGCGGTTGTCCTCAGTGCCAAAGGCAGACGAGGAACGCATTCCATCGCATTGACCCCAAGAACTCCACCGTCTGGGAAAGGTTCCAAAGCTGATTTCTCCAGATGAACTATGAATCCCAGGAGCTCCAATAAGGAGGTCGCCGAACACATTCGAAATCCGAGCCTGGAGGGATCTTCGCAGAGGACTAGCAAAACCATCCAGAATCGGGCGACCACCAGCGTCAGCAGCTTGGTGAAGCACCAAAGGCTGAGCTGAGACCTAACGGGAGGAATGAGAATTGGCGAGCAGAGTCCGAACCTCCGAATACATCAAGGAACGTTGAACCCTCACGATGATGGAGACACTTGGAGGTCCAACCTGCGTCAGTGGGGAGTGGAAATCCATGACCTAATCCCATACCGACTGATGGACCCATGCATTTGAAGACACTACCTGCCACCTGTCCCTGCAGTGAAACGATCTGTCTGTACGTAGTAGAGGGGAATAGGAAAGGTGGCAGGAGTTGTACACACCCGCAGGAAATCTCGCTCGTCCTCTGGCACGGTCTCCGCGACCTCTACCCGCCCTTCGAGTGTATTGAGGTCTGGGCTGGTATGGTGGAAAAAAGGATGGGCTACGGGATCTGTGGGTCCGAAGACCAGCCGGGATAACCGTGAGCGAAACACCTTCTTCATAGAGGACTGTGCTTCATCCAGGGAAGCAAATAAATTGATGCGTTTCTGTAGCTCCTTAACGAAAGGTTCCCCAAACAGTAGGTCTTATGGCCAGGGGGCCCAATTCTTTGAACCCTGGCTCCGATAGCCTAGCTTCCATACGAAACAGAGCCGTTTACCTGCGTTCGGTGCAGATCAGCATTGCCTAGAAGGCAAATGGGGCGTAGCGTCCAATCCCGCCTGACGGCCGGGTCCAGGCTCGTACCATCCGTGTAAGCCACGTCCATCAGGGCCAACAACCTGTACAAAGGGGCCCAGCCTATCCGGCTGTTCATCTTGTGCCGGGCGGGGGTGACGCTCGACCCCGTACGTGGGGTCCCGAGCCGTACGATTCAAGTACGAGGCCACCAGGGGTTCAAAATCCGGGACCCCCGCCACCTCGTCCGTCAGGACGGCCAGGGGCATTCAGCCCGAAGTTACTCGTGGGCCTCCCTTTCCAGGGGTCTACGGACCCAGTAGCGCACGGATTGTGCTAAGTGGTCGGGTCGCGACCATAATGAGGACCTGGGGTGCCAGATAGAGCGAGGGTCAGACCGAGGTTCACCTATAGCATCTAGAAGGGTGTCGTCACCCGGCACCACCGTGGGGGCCCCTGTTCCCGGCGCGTCTTCATCCTCCAAGCGCCAACCTGGGCCGAACCCACGGCTTTAGTCCCCATCATCAGCTACCATTGAAGGGAGTTGATCTGTCCGCCACTCATCCAGTACGGCCTATGATAGGGGGGGAGCAAGGAGGCCTCCACCCCAGCGCCCGATAGACGGCGGCGCGAGGCCGGCGAGGTTAAGAACCTCGAACCATGACACTTCGCCGGAGCCTTGCCCTCCGGGAGCGTGGTTTTAGGGACTTCGCCCTTCCAATAGCGCATTAGCGCACTTGCCTGCTCTCTCCCATGAGAGTCTGACTCAGCCGAGTCGTCTGCCAGGCGGGGGCCCCACTTGCACCCCTGTCCGGAGGGCCCTAGCCAGGGCTGTCTCCACAGAGGCGGACCCCGCCGCATCCATTAATGCCTGCAAACTCTGCTCCTGTGCAGAGGCCTCCATAACGTCTGTGATGTTGATACGCGTTACCTAAGGAGATAGAGAATGGGTAACACTAGCAGGCAGTAGGGGCAGCACCCCTACAATTGGCAGAGGCAAGTAGTAAACGCATGTCGGCTCCACAAACAGGGGTCCCGGTAATGGAGCCGCCGGCCCAGTAGCATGCGTAATATGGCACTGACAGCACAGGCCAAATCATGGGGCACAGACAAAGCTGGCCAATCAAGGGGCACTGACAGAGCAGGCCAATCATAGGGGCACGGACGAAGCCGGCCAATATATGGGCATAGGTAGCACCGGCCCAGTGGCATATGGAGGCAAAGTGTAAATTTGTAGAGGTGACAGGCAGGCGAGTCTCGGCACAAAGGCATGTAGGGAAGCTGTACCAAGGTCAGGCCCAGGACAGTGAGAGGGAAAGCGTCACCAAGCAGGGTCCCATGCAGATGTAATGCAGAAACTGTAATTGCGTTTATTTTTGTTTAAGAGATCTGGGCATCCCAGTCAGGCACTCCGCCATGATATCCACCGAATGACCAGCTCAATCCTTAAATAGTCCAGGCAGCATGAATAGCATAAGCAGTAAGGGCACAGAACCCCTGCACAGAGAAAAACTGCAAACCGTAGTGTACCACGCAAACCTGCAATGCACTGCTACCTGCAGTGAGACAGGGGGGAAAACACGCTCCAACGAAAAACCTCAAATCACCTCTGAGAGGTATATATGTACCTAGGGGGGGAATATAGACAGTACGGGACCTAAAACAGAAGGGAGACCCCAAATATATAAGGAGGTCTGCCAGAGAACCGACGTTCAGTATATAATAGCAAATGGCAATGAAGCATAGCATAGCACGTGTCACAGGCCCAGATATAGGTCATAGCCGACACTGTTAAAGGTGGAAACAAGAAAGTTGTCCGCTTATAACATATAATGTACAGCGTGTTCTGTCCTGACCACATTGCACATAACTGAGACATAGTGCCATGACTAAATATCATAAAAAATTACCAGAAGTTCACAAAAAAACTACAGAGCCAAAGATAGGCATTCACCCCACTACATATTCCTTAGATGAATCAGGATGAGAGGTGAAACAAGCACCTATGGAGCTACAGTAGTGTGACACAAAGAAACATCTGAAAAGGATAGAAGGGTGCTTTTATATCCAGACATTTCCTGCATCCAAACCTTAATATGAAATAATATATACAAAGATAAATGGCTAACCGGAACATAAAAATCTATGATGGGAAAGTATGACCGAAAAACCAAAAGTGTCCTGCGCCCTTAAAAGAAGGGCGCACACGCGGCAAGCACCTAGAAAGCCGCGCACCCCCAGACCCGGCCACGTGGCCACGGAGGAGAGGGCTCATGGAAGCCGCAACCCGCGGCAACAGAGAAGCTCCCAGTACCCTCCCCACGCTGCCCGAACATAGCCGGAGAGTGGGCGCGGCGTGGAGGGGGGAACCGAGGAGCAGGAATGGGATTCCCGCTCGGCGGACGAAGCCGGCGGGCGGGAATCAGTACACGGCGCTCGAGGGACCGCTGGAGTCTTTCTCCGCGGTCCCGACGGTCGGCACGGGAGGCGGTCAGAGGACCGCTTCACGGCGACCGTAAAGGAAACAGGCACACAAAAAACAGAAAGCACAAAAAACGGAAAGAAAAAACAGTCTTAAAAATAGAATTAAAAATACAAATTAAAAATACAAATTACCACTCAGCAGAATGAGAGAATAAAGAAATAATCGAACATATTGCAAAGCAAAAAGGGGTATACATATAATAAACACACAGCCACCCAGGAAAACCAGGAGGCAGTGGTACTCTTACCTGTACTGTTCTGCGGAGCAGCAAAGAAAGAGGAAATGGTGGCTTAGGAGGAGCCTTATATAGATACCTTATGTTTTTGTCTTTTATCTCTCTATGTTAATGTGCTGCTGTGGAGTTCTAGTAAAGAGAGACTTAAGCAAATATGAAGCCTCCTGTCATGCTATAAAATTTCTACCCCCGATCTACAAAAAAATTGTAATTTTGGAGAGCTCTTTTAAAAAATGGATTTAAAGTAAATTACTCCTTGAGTTGGTATGTTTTTTTCACTGCTATCAACACTCTAAATGTGATACTCTTAAACACACAAATATATATACAGAAGAAAATAGTGGATAAGAGTGGAGCAGTATATCTTATGAAGTGGCTGTTTAGGTGATAAGCCCTTAATATAAGTTTTGTGCAAGTTGATACTTATTATTCATTAGATGACTTCCAGGTGTTATATTGAGCACATGAAAAAAAATACATAAAGAACACACAATAGTGTAGATTGTAAAAACTTTCTAACTATATTCCCACAATTTATACCCAAATAAAGGGTAAAGGAAATATGTAGGTCAATTTGGTATATGAGGTACACAAGATTTAATCACAGCAATGGTATTTACATAGTTAAAAGAACATACACTGTACACTAGAAAAACTGACTCTTACAGGAAAGAGTGGTGAGTTTGGCACAGCATACGCCGCTACTCACTGCCCGGCTTATTCAGATGAGGTAGATGGAGACTCTGGCTTCATGGAGAGAAGTAAAAGCAAACCTTCTGCTTCAAAAGCTGGAAATCAGCGTGGTTCTCTGAGCTGCTGCAGTCTCTGCCCCCTTAGTGACGTCTACGCGTTTCGCCGGTTCCACCGGCTTCCTCGGGACGTAAAGCTGCTGTTGCCATCTTGGATATGGGTATTGTTACAAGACTGTTACCAACCAGGATTATACTGACTATTTTGTATCTTATGACGTTGGTACTTGAATGCTGCACCCTCTCCCGAATGGAATATATATACCCCAGTTCGTTAAACGAACAACCGACCACCCGGCTTCTGGAGTGGCTTCAACTATTGAACGGTCGACCACACGGCTGAGAGCGTGTGCCACCAATTGATCACCCAGGGGTTGCGGTTTGCGGTTAACCGCAGGCTAATTGACGGCCCCAGTATATATCCGTTCTCGCCTTACCTACCGATGATTAAACTACCGAAAGAGGCACGGGGACCACCTTCAATCTGGCGTGTGGCCTCAATTAGAATGTGGAATGTGGCGGTTAACCACAGGTTAAGTGCCCCTTCACGGCGGGCTAAATTTGTATCTCGAACGGCGACGACATCCAGCCAGAGAGCGTGAATTCTGGCACAACTCTGGCCGTTATTAGTTCCACGAGTTGATGCCGAAGTCCCGCTGCCTATTGTTACACCTGAAAACATGGCCACCATTTTCAGCTTGTGACCCCAAACACACGAACAGACTTTCCCTTGACGAAATACAGCAGCGGGTTCGTGAGTTTAAGTCGCCATTCGTTGAACTAATACACACAAACTGGAGCTATAAAATGAGTGGTGAAAGTACCGAAATAGTTATTAAACTGTTGAAGTTAGGTATTTTTATTCTGTTTTCTGTATGTAAAATAAACGTGGGTTTTGGGCACTTGGAGATAATTGTATTACTGAAACCTGGGGACTTGCATAAATTGCCATGCTTACATGCCAGTAAAGTCAGTTTATTTTACCCTCAACTCTTAGCCTCGACTCGTGTTGTAGGGATCCGGGAATCCTAGCTTTGCTATAGCTAGTGGGAGATTCTACATTTGCAGGTTTCTACTGACTGGAGCATCGTTCGCCTCTCTGACTTCAGGAACCAGGACATCCAAGCGATCCAACCTCCTGCTAGACCAGAGGCAATCGTAACAGGTATTTATAAGCTGTTCGCATGTATTTGGCCTTTTCAATAGGTCTTCCTTAACAGACTTTATTAGCATGTCCCAACTGGTGAGCAGTTGAAAGATTTGCTTGAAAGTTTGCAGAAAAAGGTTCATTAAATATTCATACAGTTAAAAGTCCATATAGCAGCAACATGATATATATGAAAGGGAAAAAAATTATTTAAACAGACATTTTTTTTAATACAGAATTTCCCAAAGACAAAAGATAAAAGATAATATCAATAAAAATCAATAAACTAATATTTAATAGCAACATATTAAACACATTAATAATGGGTAATTGTAGATATCTCCTTTATATCTATCTTGTTCAGAAGAAGATAAATACAAATACATAAAAATTTGTATTGCTTATATTTAGTTGATGACAGATGAAGGAATATTAAGTCTGTGGGTGCCTATCATAGGTTCTCCAGGATTAGCAAGTTTTTTAAAGTGTCAGTGCATGAATAAAAAAAAGGTTTAAAGTGACACGTGGTTTACACGTTATTTTTTTTTTTTTTTTTTTTTTTTTTAATTTTTAAATTTTTATTGTTTTTTCATAATAGTCACAAATAACAATCATGAAAATAGAAAATACAAACAGTACATACATAGATATTTTGATTAGAGAGTTCGTACTTGAACATTTCTGTACACTTTGTTTGGTGATTTCCATAACCCACGGTTTGATCAGATTAGGTTAGACAAAGTGACAAGTTGAGTATAGAAATGCGGTATATAACATTGTAAAACTTAATGTGTAAAACATAAGAGCGGTTGCACTGTTTAGTAAGTTGCCTGCAAATACTTGTGAGGTCATAGAGGTATAGGTAACTTTACGTGTCTTATACCTATTTCCGAACTTTATAGTCATATTCACATCATCTAGTCCTTAGTCGCCTCTGTCAGAGAGACCGTTGTCTAAGTCGTTCGTTTAGGTACGTTATCGTCTTTGCAAATTAAATACTGCGCCACTTTTCAGTTGGTTATCATGGAAATGGTATGATTGGTTGTCTATAGAGTTCCCAGTCCCGTGAAATTATTCCACGGAGCCCAAACTTTGGTATATCTCATATAGTTCCCTGCTTTAGCATGTGTTATTCCTTCAAGTTGTTTTGTGTCCTCAACCCTCTGAATCCACTCCCTGAGCGAGGGAGGGTTTGGCTTTTTCCAGTGTTTGGGGATTAGTTGCGTGGCAGCCATGACTAAGTGGCGGAAAAGGGCAGTTTGCATATTTTTCATATGTAGTCTCGTTTGCGTCAGATAGCCCTGCGATGAGGAAGTAGTGTCAAGGATTTCATCTAGGGATATGTTGATGTCTCCCCCCATGATAAGTATTCCTTCATAAAAGGAGGATAATTTGTGTAATATTTTATTGAGGGAGTGTGATTGTTTTTTGTTTGGTAGGTAGATATTTGCCAATGTGATTTGAGTGTTTCCTAATTTGCCCTTCACAAATATATATCTACCAGCATCGTCTAGTAATTGATCCTGAAAAATGAATTGTGTCTGACGGCTGACCAGGATGGCCACACCCCTCGCTTTAGCCTCAGTGTAGTTGCTAAAGTAACCTCTTGGGTAGTCCCTATTCTGAAGTCTGGGAGGAGCATCTTTACGAAAATGTGTTTCTTGTATATAAACAAAGTTTGCCCTATGTTTGTGGAAATCTGTTAGAGCTATGGACCGTTTCTCAGGAGTATTTAGTCCCCTAGCGTTTTGTGTGACAATAATTATATTGGACATTGCTAAGGTGCGGTTGTTAATATGGTGCTTGGATTGTGTTCAATGCTAGTGTATTTTGGAGATTCAAATGGGTGTTATTGGTGCGATAACCTCCCAAGCCTTCCTAATTTTCTTAGGGAAGTTTGGTGTATGGATGGGGTGAGGTGGTGATACTGGTTACCTTGCAGATAGGATGTTCTGTAGGAGACCAGAGATTCCTCCCGGTCGGCCCCGGGCAACTGGCTGCGCAATAGATTTAGTGTTCACAGTCGATGATATGTCTCAGTCACAGAAGCACAGGTGTGCGGTATAAGCTGTCCGTGGAGTAATTTGTCAGGCACTAAGCGAGCACCACTGTATATATATTACAACAACGATAAGAAAAGAGAAGTTAATACATAGAAAAATAACACGTATAAAATGTATCACTAACAATAGCAATAACAACAAAGCCCTTCAGTATATTTAGATTGACCTCTCGATACTATGAATACAAAGGTTATTTCACAGGTAAGTCGTAATTTCAAACGTAGATGTGAATATATTATATCCGAAAAGTATTTCTCTCTGTGTTGTGAACGCTCTATCTCATAAAGAGTTGTCTGTACTGTGTAGTAATACTATGAAAGATTAGATGGAGATTAAACCCAACAATGTGGGTAATCTGTTTTCCCTTAAGGGGAATAAAGTTCAATCTCTTTATCAGAGAGAGAACCGTAGTTTATTTGGGGTTGTGTGCTACGGGTGTGTATCTAGGACCCGGGGCTTATCGATCCTATTTGCTTAAATAACCTTTAGGAGAGAAGGTCAGGCGACCTATATTTAATAGAACAGGTAGTATAAACAGTGTGTGAGAAGATCTCAATTAACCAGTTAATGGGATCCTAGTCCGCGTTGTGGGGTGATTCCAGTTACTCTTTATTTTTGTTTGGTTTTTTTTTTTTTTTGTTTTTTAATTATTTAATTTTTTAATTTGTTTTGAAATTTTTATATATATATATATATTTTTTTTTTTTTTTTTTTTTTTTTTTATATGAAATAACGTTTACTTCCAATTGTCATCTAGCCGGTCTCAAAGTATGAGCCTTAATCCCTTATCTAATCAAAGTGTAAAGTACATAAATAGCTGAAGCTAAACCAGTTTAGTGTGGTTTCTCATCTATAGTTACTCTAGGGAGTCTCGTATGAATGACCCAGTTTTAGTTCCAATATTAGATTAGGAAACCCTGGAGTCCCTGATTTGTTGTGCTACTAATGGACTTGCTTGGCTTAAGGACTTATTACGGGTATATTAACAATAAACATTAGACAATAAAACCTATAGATATATATAGAATGCTGTACAAAATGTGTAAAACTTAGGAATTGTGAACACAGCGTGTGTGTCCGGACTGTCTTTGGGTATACGACCTGATAGCGCAAGTCATTAATCTCCCAGCATAAAGGTGGTTGCTTCAAAGGCTCAACGACTTTGTCCGATCAGGTTTAGGTGAAAGTCTTGGTGTCCAGTGCTTACATGCGTCTCAAAAAGCTACAAACGAGGCATGTGCAAGATAGATAGAAATTTGGGTTGTATGTGGCTGGTATCAGTGGATTTTAGATGAAAGAGAACCCCTATCATCATCGTCCATTACATGTAGAGTAGACATAGAGGATTAATCGTTGGAGATTGGTCTCATGTGGTTTTGAGTGTTCAGCTGCCTTTCTCGTTGAAGATGCGGTGAGATGAATCTGTTCGGTGGTTTCCTTGGTTTCGCTGGGGTGGTCCATTTCTGTCTTTGTGATATTTGAAGGCTTTCTTGGTTCGGTATTGGATAGTTCCAGTCCATTATAACTGTGTCTGGCAGGTCCATAGCTCTTAGAAATGGGGGGACGTCCATGGTCGAGGCAATTTGGTGGATGTTACCTTTGTTATTTACAATCAGCGCAAAGGGGAAACCCCAACGATATCTAATGCTCCTATTGCGTAGCAATTCCGTGATTGGTTTAAGTGCCCGTCTGGCCTGTAAGGTGTACCAGGAAAGATCCGGATAGATCTGTATTGGATTTCCATGAAATAAAAGTGGTTGTGTTGTGTCCCTCAATGATCTCAGAATTGAATCTTTAGTGTTAAAATAATGCAGCCTGCAAATGACATCTCTGGGGGAATCCTGGGATAGTCCCCTGGGGCGCAACGAACGATGGGCCCTATCTAGAAGCATTTGGCTTGCATTGGAGTCTCCTAATATGAGGGTGAATAGCTCAGTTAATACCCCTGGTAAATCTTCATTTAGGGTTTCTGGGATCCCCCTTATGCGCAGATTATTTCTTCTCCCACGATTATCCAAATCGTCAATATGTCTCTGGGTGGCTGACATAAAGTGTATGTGAGATTCCAGAGTTGAGGAAATATTAACTATTTGGGCCTGCATTACATCCTTTTCTTCTTCCAGGTCAGTGACTTTTAGGTTAATTTGTTGAATTTCTGAGCCCATCTCCGCCATTTTAGCATGAAGTGTGGCCTCTAATTTCCCAATTATATTCTGTATATCTGATTTAGATGGGAGATTCTGGATATCAGACTTAGATGGGAGATTTCTTAGCATATCTTTTATATCTAAATCCTCACTAATGTTTGGTGAGTTAATTGAGCACTCCGACATGTGGGGGCTTTGTGGCTGTGATTCTATTACGGAATCAGTGTCCGCCATCTTGGAGAGCGCGGCCGCGGTCTCCGGCTCTCGATCGAGATTATCTTTAAAATATCGGGTGAGGGTGCCCGATTTAGCTGTGGGGGTCTTCCCTTGTTGCCCCTGTACCTGATTTTGTTTCCTGGGATTGCCCATGTCACTTGCGTCTCTCCGATTGCAGCGGATTGTGCCCGGGTCTGGAGGAGCTGAATCAGAACGCGTCCATCAGGCTTCCCGGTTAGCCACGCCCCCGGTTTACACGTTATTATGTTCCTAGAGTTGGAATCCAATTCAACCCTTCCCAAATATAGTATCAAAATATGAGGTTTCAAATAAGGTTTTTTTTACATTTTTACGAATTAAGAATTCCCTAAACTCCTCTTTGTTAAAGAGTACATCGATTGGTTGCAAAGATATGGAATTAATGTTTTCCCACAAGAATGCTAGACAAATTACCTCTAAGGCCAATAAGTTTATTGATTTAATGAATTCCAAACCATTAAAAATAATAAATACCTGGAATAGCGAACTAGAATTGAAGATCTCTGAATATGATTGGGACAGCGCATTACAATCATCATATAAAAAAATACATTGTCTTGGTCTGATCAAATTTAATTTTAAGATTATGAATAAGTGGTATTAAATCCCTGTCAGATTATCAAAAATGTACCCAAATTACATCCCAAATTGTTGGAGATGTGGAAATCCTGCAGTCATGTTTTTACATATTGGGTGGTTATGCCCGATAGTGAAAGAATTGTGTTAATGGGTATTTGATAAATTTGTGGCCTTATCCAAGATAAAGGTGAAGTTGAGTCCAGAGTCTGTGTTATTGCATTTTAATTTGAATGCATTTTTAAAAGAAAACAGATGTTTGGCAATTCATTGTTTTGTTGCGGAAAAATAATGATTGCTAGAAATTGGAAATCTAGTATTCCCTTTCAAAAAAGCACTATCTATACCAGTTAAAATTCCAATTCCGTATGGAAAAGGATTTGCCAAATTTTAGTCCCCAACAATCTACAAAAAGAAAACAAGATTATTATGACAGATGGTTAGAACATATATAGTATTGTGTTAATTGAGAGGTTATACTCCTTGCAAAAGAATAGACAATTTACATATATTTAATAGAAGATCCCTTTTGAGAAACTCCTGGTCTGCATTGTAAGTGTATTGCAAATATATTTTATGTTGACAACTATGTTTGATAAATTTGTCTTTTGTCTTTTTAGGCTTTTTGTAAATAGTTAATAGGAATGTCATTATTGAATAAATTATAAAGAATTTTTACATTGTAAAATTAACGTCTAAATCATTTTGTCTGTATATGTTTTTTTTATGAAAAAAAACCAAAAAAAATAAATATTGGAAAAAAAAATTGATGCAAAGATTTTTTGATTTACTGGACAATAGCCAAAACAGTAAAACATTTTATAATATTAAATGAAAGAGGTTGTCAGTAACAAAGGATATATATATTGTCCAATGACTTACTCTTGACTTTGAAGAGAATATAATTGTTTTATGTTTATAGTATCAGAATGCACAAATGACTTGATTGTATTATATGCTAATCACCAAATTCACAATAAGGTTTTAGTGTATCATTATTGCTGTACTTATTCTAAATGAACTGCTTTGAGAAAGATTCTTAAAAAAAATCTTAAATATGTTAGTAACAATAAAAATAACCATAAGAAAACAGAAGAAATTTAACAGAACAAAATGTTATATTAGTGTCTGCAAGGTTTATTTACTAAAGTAAGATTCAATGTGAATTCAAAGTGAACTTCAAACTTAAAGCCCAAACTGAAACCATAGCTGACTTAGAGAATTGTTTTCGTTTGAGTATTTTCACCCTACATTTGAAATTTACTTTGGATTCTCACTTTATTAAATAAACCTGTGTATGCTTAAAAAATTCCAAGAAAATAATAAAACAAAGCTCTATTCCTTCATTTTAACTAAAATAGCCATGTAGGCATCAAATTTGCCAAGACAATCTCACATTTTGGGATGATGTCCCAGCAAAAATATGTGCTGAGGAGCTGTCCCAGATTTCAAAATCTTCTGTCAGATTTCAAAAGAGATGTCCTGAACAGTTCGCTGGTGAATAGTTCCTGGCAAACATAGCTGGTTCGCGTTCGCCACGGATGGCGAACATATGTGATGTTCGGTCCGCCCCTTATTCATCATCATTGAGTAAACTTTGACCCTGTACCTCACAGTCAGCAGAAACATTCCAGCCAATCAGCAGCAGACCCTCCCTCCCAGACCCTCCCACCTCCTGGACAGCATCCATTTTAGATTCATTGGGAAGCTGCATTCTTTTTTTTTGTATTATTTATTTTTATTTTATTTTTTAGACAGAAGTGTGTTATATTTGAGCATGCTAGGCTGGACGTGCGTATATCATGGCTAGTTGCACTGAGGGTATGAGTATATAGCAGTATATTGTTGTGAAAGATGGCTGTCATGTTTAGGGTGTAGCTTGCACGTTATCAACTGTGTATTTATATCAGCAGCTCCACCACTAGTTATAAATCAAGTATGAGTCGCCCCATGAGATGAGACTAGTGAATAACATAATACATGAATGGTTAAGGTAAAGGCATGTAAGGAACTACGACAATAAACTCTTTAGGAGGTGAAATAATGACATGTTTAAACGCTTGCTACTTTACGATTAATGTGCAGAGAGCAGTTCATGTGATCAAAGGCATGGTGTGGAGGATCGGCTATAGTGGGACATGCTTGGCAGGCTGCTGTTTACTGCTTGTGCTCATCTGATCCCTGGGCGCCAGGTGCAGACCCTGGGAGTCCCTGATACCTGGAACAACAAAGGCAAGTCTCTGGCTGAGTGCCGGGTTCGCAGCTTGAGGTGGTGGAAGCTTGTTTTGTTGGGTGGTCGGATCTGTCCCGGTGGTGCTTCACTTCCAGTGCGGGATTGTGGTGGCTTAAGTGGAGGCGAGTGATTGACGTGGGGCAGGCTCAGCATTTCTGTTTGTGCCTCCAGTCCCGTCTTCGACGCCTTTTGCGTTGGTGGATTTTAATGAGGACTGCTTCGCTTAGTTGTGGTGGAGCTTGTTGGGGCTGTGGTGGAGCTTGTTGGGGCTTCCTGCTTGTTATATGCTTCCAAAATTGATTAAAGAGTCTGTCCAGCTTAGACTCAATATCCTGCCATGCTTTGCTGGTACCAGGACGACACGCGGCTGCCGCCATATTGGGAGAGTCGCAGATGAGTATGTCAGCCTGGGCGGCTGTGCTCTGTGCATCCATTAGCTCCAGACAGACAGCCTCTCAGGGGTGGACTGGGATAACCCCCACCGGTCCGAGGGGGGGGGTTAACGGAGCTCCTGCCACGAAGTAGCTGCTCCTGGGCATCCCAGGATCGGGAGATCGGCCGCCTCTCCCGCGGAGGTAAGTAAGACTCTGTCGAGTTGCTGACCGCTATTAAGCATGTCGGGTCAGTCAGGTAGGAGCAACATTGCTGGGTCATCCCCTTCTGGGGTGAAATTCGCTTGTTGATAGCTGCTTAAAGTGAGATATTGAGGCAGCTCACACGAAGTGCGTCTTTCCTCCATGACAGCTAGGCCCTGCCCCCCGGAAGCTGCATTCTTAGTGAGAGGAGGGACAGTGTAGCTGCTGCTGATTTAATAGGGAAATCGATAGATAGGCTAGTGTATTCAGTGTCCACTACAGTCCTGAAGGACTCATCTGATCTCTGCTGTAAGGACAGCACCCCTAAAAGCCCTTTTTAGGGCTAGAACATCAGTCTGCTTTTTTTTTCTTTTCTGTGTAATCTAATTGTAGTTGCCTGCCTGCCAGCGTGTGTGTCAGGCTCACAGCGTATACTGTGCCCACTTGCCCAGTGCCACCACTCATATCTTGTGTCACAATAGCTTGCATTTAAAACAAAAAAAAAAAACTTTTTGGACTGTAATATAATAGCAGTCAGTTTCCTTCACACGTGTGCGTTTCAGGGCCTGCCAGGGCACAGTGTCACACCAGTGCCACTCATATCTGGTCTAACAGTAGTGTACATTTAAAAAAAAATAAAAAAAATTTGACTGTAATAGATTGAATAGAAGTTAGTTGTCTGCAAGCGTGTGTGTCAGGAATACAGCGTCTACTCTGCCAACTTCTGCCAGTGCACAGTGCCACTCATATCTGTTATCACAGTAGCTTGCACGTATAGTACCACTAATCAAAAAAAATTGACAGGCAGAGGCAGGCCACCCCGCAGGGGCCGTCATGGTCGTGGTGCTGTGATTCCCTTTGGCCCTAGAATAATGCCCAGTGTTCAGAGGCCACGTACCCTGAACTCGAAAAGTTCTGAGGACATAGTTGACTGGCTAACACAGGACACCCAATCTTCTACAGCTTCCGCTCGGAACCTTGACGCACTATCCTCCTCCAGCTTAGCTTCGGGCACCTCTCAAGTTATCACTCGCCAACCTGCCGCCACCACCAACACTAGCACCACAGCCGCTTCACTTGATCTGTCAGAGGAGTTATTTACACATCAGTTGGAAGAAATGAGTGATGCGCAACCATTATTGCCAGAGGATGTAGATAACAGGGATATGTCTCAGTCAGGCAGCATTACACACATGGACGTACGGTGTGATGATGATGATGTTGTACCCGCTGCTGCTTCCTTTGCTGATGAGGCCTGATGAGGGGGGCGTAACAGGGATTAAACTGATAAGAATAGTACTACTTAACACACCACTCCTATCTGGTGGCACATTAGATTTCATGTGCAGTGCCCCAAATTTGAAGTAGGAGGACCGACCAAGCATCTTTTTCCATCTCCCGGTTCCTAAAATCGATGCCATATACACGTCCCATGATAGGGGACGTAACAGGGATTAAACTGATAGGAATAGTACTACTTAACACACCGTATAATAATGCAGAGAGAGGCAATGCAGAGAGAGGAGTCTAACGAAGAGGAGTCAGAGGAGGAAGGTGGCTTTGAGGAGGTGGAAGACCAAACACAGCAGGCGTCCCAGGGGGCTTGTTGTCACCTTTCGGGGACCCTTGGTGTTGTACGTGGCTGGGTGGAGGAAGAGACCTTCAATGACATCAGTGAGGACAAGGAACGGGACATGGCTAGCTTGGTATCCAACCTTGTGCAAATGGGGAGTTTGCGGTTGTGCAAATGGACTGTTTGCCGTTGTTTGCGGTGCGTTAAACGGGGAGTTTGGTCTGTCACTGTGAAGCAGGCGTAACCCTTAAACTACCTGATCGATACAACATCATACCTGATGTTTTAAAGCACGTTATTCCAAACAATTTAGGTATGTTAGGTGATTTATGCCCTTTATGAATTAAAACCAGGCTCTACATCAACTATGTAATTTTCCATGGGAGTTTTGCCATGGATCCCCCTACGGCATGCCACAGTCCAGGTGTTAGCCCCCTTGAAACAACTTTTCCATCAGTATTGTGGCCAGAAAGAGTCCCTGTTGGTTTTAAAACTCACTTGCCTATTGAAGTCTATGGCGGTTCGCCCGGTTCGCCCGTTCGCGAACATTTGCGGAAGTTCGCGTTCGCCAATCGCCAACGGAAAATTTTATGTTCAAGACATCTCTATTGGAGGATGGATGTTAGGACCGTGCACAGAAGACTCAGGTATTTCCATGTCATCCAGCCGCACTGCAGCTGAAATTAACTCACCTGTCACAGATCTCTTATGTTGTGACCAAATCTTAGGTATATGATGCCATTCTACAATTGTAGCCAAACATGCCACTCGATAGTATCCAATAAATGAGGGGAACCTCAGCTTCACAAGGCTGTGTCATGTTAAACAAGAGATCATCAGCATAGGCAGACACCTTATGATCAGCCCCTGCATTGTAAAGCCTTTGGATATTTTGAATATTCCAGATGGCAACCAGCAGAGGTTCCAAGGTAAGGACAAACAGTAAGAGAGAAAGGGGACACTGTCTGGTGCCATTGGAAGTGTTAACCGGTTTGGTCAAGGATCTGTTCACCCAAATTTGAGCCTTTGGGGAAGTATATAAGGCTTGTATCCATTTGCCAAAGTGGTTTTGAAATCCCACACAGCTGAGAGTTGAAAGCATAAAAGGCCAGTTGACTCCATATCTGTATAGAGCAAGAGCATGATACACCTCTATGCCAGGATTGTATATTGGCCAAATGTTTCAAATCCGCATTAAGTAAGAATATAAAGCGGTAACTGGCTCATAAAACTCAAGAAAATAGAATCTTTATCACATGAGCTGTCAAGTAGTCACCCCAAGATGACTCTGGTGGGTCAGAGAGATGAAAGAAGCAAAAAGGAGGGTCAAACGTATCTCAACAAAGATCTTATAATATTTAAAAAATAAAAATAAAACATATGGGCTTGAGGCCCTACCTATTTTAGAAGTCTTAATTGCTTCCTGCAGCTCGTCCATAATAATTTCTGCCTTCAGCAATTATTTTGCCTCCAGGCTCAGAGCCTCTCCAATGTTTTCCACCAAGTAGTCCTCAATCAAAGTTCATCTACTCAACAACTACTCAGATTCACCAAAATGTAAATTGTACAAGGGAAAAGAGGTAAGCATCTCCACGACAGCTTTAATGGAGGATATACCTCTGGTGATGTTTAGGTAACATCCATGCTAGGAGTCTACCACGTTTATTTGAGTTATCACAGATAAAACTATAACAAGAAAATTATACTAAATGAATACATATAAAATAAAAAGAAAGCTCTGTGAACAAACAGAAACATAGAAACATAGAAACATAGAATGTGATGGCAGATAAAGATTCGGCCCAGAGCTTTCTTATTCTTTTATATGTTTTCACGTAGTTGTTGGTATTTATGCATCTTTGTTACAGGTGGTCCTCACTTGACCTACCTGTTTTGTGATGGCTCACACTTACAACCAGCTTTCTAGCATTGGGATTCAATAGCTTCCCATGTTAGAGAGCTGGTCTATGTTTGGGGAATTTTCCCTGAACATATATTAGAGGGATTCCCTGCTCTGGTGCATATTTCTACATTCACAAACTGTTTTGGTGGAAGCAGGGTCAACAACTCTTTCCAAGCTAAGAGGACCTCCCTGTAATGCTTATCTTAGAGGGTTCACTTATATTGCAGTTTCAGTTGGGTTATCTTGTCTAACGTGCGGTTTTACATCCGCTTGTTGCTTTTTGATATAGATGCACACTGAATTGAAACTCCCACATCTCATACATTTGTGCACCTCCCACATAGCTACCACTGTCAAGTCCAGAAGGGGAGTCAGTCAAGTAATGAGACCGGACAGGAGTTCCTGTAAAATGGTATGATCAAGAAGCATAGTCTCATTAAATCTCCAGAGGCATTGAGTAAGGCAGAACAAGTAAGAAATCATTTCCAGGGTGATTGGTGGATGATCTGACCATATCACCATCCCTATCTCCACCCACCTTAGCAAGACTAATATTCTTGGTCAGGAAGACATGGGCAGTTGAAAAATAAGTATAGTCGGATGCAGTGCCTTCCAATATTCAAAAAAAATGCAATTGTGTCAAAGCCCTACTAATTTGCCAAATATGAAATTATGGAACAGCTTAGCACCCCAAGAAGGAGTCAATCCTGGGGTCCAATATAATATTAAGATCCTCTCCTACTACCAATACTACCTCTTGAATGACTGGCACTCTCTGGAGAGTCCAAGACAAAAAGGCATGCTAGTTGGATTAAGGACTGTGACAAACTCATGTGACTTTGCCACGAGTCCCAGGAGAAGCCTGCTTATGGGCCCTGCAGGGAAACCTGTAAAAGACTACCGAACTTGACTGACTGTTAGCACTGATTTCCCTGGGACTGTTCCAGGGCCCCAGACAAGCCACGGTGACTGTGGGCAGAAGTGCTGCGGTTTGTCCCCTGTTCCTGCTACGCTCTCTGGACTAGGAGAGGTCTACCCACTGGAAGCTGGATCCTGGTCTTGGGTCCATGGTGGGTGGAGGACGGCGAGACCCCAACCAAGCTGCGGCGGTTTGAGGGGTCTGTAGGTGCAAATATCCATTTTGATATCTATCCTAGCTGTTCATATAAGGGTTAATTTGAACCAAGATTAAGTTTGGCATTTTATCTCATATTCTCGGAAATAGGATTTATATAAAATCCTAGTTACGGGAAAAGTACTGATTTCGAAATGTTCTTGTTAATTGTCCAAGATATCGGTATTTTGTAAATATCTGGTTTTAATCAAATATGTATTGCATTATATTGCGAAAGATTATAACTAGAAACAGCTGTTTATAACTTGTGAAAAACAAATTATGTCACTAATGCTCATGGCCCCCACCGACATGAGAGTGGGGTATAAATGCATATGACTGTATAATAAACTTTGAATTGGTTATAGAACACATCTCTTGTCTTCTTGACTGATTCCCGGGATCCTGTCTATCACAGAGGGTGTGGCTCTAGCAAAATATCCATCTAACTAAGAGAGTTTCGTGTATAGCTGAATTGACCCCAACAACTTGGTACCAGAAGTGGGGTCAATTAAAGGAGGAAATCAGGTGGGAGGATTCGGTGTCTTTTTTGACCTTTATTCTTTTACCTGTCTTTTCCCAACCTTTACACATTGCACATTAGATTATGATTTTATTTAAAGGGGAATTTCACTTTTGAGATTTTTTTCACTCCTTCGGTAGGAGATGAGGTTGTACATAACTGTGGGAGACGTCCCAGGACCCCTCTTTCTTTGAAAGAAAAGAGGTTGCCTTTGTTAAGGTTGTAAAAAAAGGTATTCAGTCTGACAGGTATTGGCAGACTGCGGTATAATTCAGTCTGTTAGACAGACTGCGGTATAATTCAGTCTGTTAGACAGACTGCGGTATAATTCAGTCTCTTAGCAGACTGCGGTATAATTCAGTCTCTTAGCAGACTGCGGTAAAGTTATGTACAGGTAAAACTTTTGCAAACTGTAATGTTTTAGCAAAGGAAAAAAAAATAAAATAAATAAAACAAAATTAAAAAGGCAATTGTGTTAAACTACGTACTCTGTTGATGGGTATTTGGCTGTCCTGCAACCTGTTTGGCTGTTCTGCTTGCATGCGATATATCTGTTGGCTTTTGTGCTTTTTGCAAGGGATTGGAATTTCTGATTTTAAGCGATACAGCTCGTGGAGAAGTAGCAGTTTTGTTGGAACATTTGATTCCGTACAGCTGTTCTTTAACCACTGAATAATCAGCTATTCCAAGTCCAATTCTCATTGAGTTTGAAATGGGTACTTCCCAGTCTAAAAAATACCCTCGCCCTAATCCAGGGGAGACTTGCAAGCAGTATGTTACTAGAGTTGGTGAGCTGGGGGATTATTCAGAGGATCCTTGGGTGGATAATATGTCAGGGTGGACACAAAGACAGGGTAGTGAAACTCCCTTCCCTAAAGACGGGGCTAATGATTATTTTCTGAGTATGGTTAAGGGATTATGTTTGGGTGATAAGAAATCTTTTCCTTGACATGAGGGAGATCCAGGATGGGATAAGGAATACATGAGACAGGGGGGTGAGAATTGGCTTAAGATTGCACCTCACTGATACCCTGTTTCCCAAGAGGAGAGACTGTTGTTGATCCCTGCAATTCACTGCCCCCTCCTGATTACCTAAAGATAATGATGATTGGGTGCTATCCTTGCTGTGGTAGTTAGTACCCACTGCTCCATAGAGTTCCCTTTTACCCCCTCCCCAGGAAGAAAGGATTGGGCAGCTCCTCTAAAGCCCTGAGGGTGTCTAAACCAGGTATAAGAAGTAAGGGAATAAAATAATTGAGGGAATGTCAAAGGTACATGAGAAGGTGATGATAAATAAAAGAAAAAATAGAGGTTCATTAAGGGGGTCTACAAATTCATGTTGTAAATGTAGATGATTATAAATTAATATGAAATTTATATTTTCAGCACATGCTTCATTTCGTGCTGTAAACTAACTTGCTTGCTACAGGTACCTGACATGTTGTAAATGCTTTAAATTGTATGTATTCTGTAGCATTGTGCAAATCTGTAAATTGTTGTCTGGGGATGCAGAGATTTTATTGATTGTGATCCAAATGGTGGACCCCCTGTGCAGAAGTGGGTTTGAAATTTTGGTCATGGAATGTAGGATCAGAAACCATGGACAAAGGTTTTTACCTGTGTTTTTATGACTTTTGGGAACTCAAATTGACCGGTCAAAATTTTGCCATGCTTTTAACATGGAGTAGTATAAATATTTTGAGTATTTGAGAGTTCTGACAAATGCAGGTGATACCATGTCTGTGTAATCTGGTCCAAATGCTCTATAAGCGTATAGGAGAGAAATTCTATTGATAAGGTACATTTGTTGTAACTGGTTAATGCAAGTGTTATACAAATGTTTAAGTTAAACGCGCGATATGGCCATACGGGATCCCTTCTTTAATAAGAAAACCTTTGGTACCAGAACTCTTAAATAAAATTGATACTAACTGTTAAAAGTGTATTCTGTGTAAATGGTGATTGTGATAAATGTGTTTTGGTTACTCAGTTTAAAGTATGCAGTTTGATTGTCATGTATGTTAATGGGTAATTTGCTGTGCTATTTTAAATTATATTTAAACTATGTTTGTCTCAGTATTGAATAAGCTGGAAGTGGCAGCGTAATAATCTATTAAATAACTGATTTATTATTGAATACTAGTCCAAGAGCAATATGAGTTGTAATCCTTAAAGCAAAAGAAAAAAAAACACGCTAAGTTTTAGCTGTTTTCCAAAATTCTGTTGTAATAATGGATTTCTTGCCAAAATTCGACTTTCCAGTCCAGCTGCCAGGTTTTCTGATCTTAAAGCAGTACTGCTTGCATGGTTGCAGAATGCACAAACAAGGGAAACCTACATTATGTCTGTGTTTCTTTTGGGTGTGACATTTAATAATTTATTTTGGATTGAGTTAATTGCCTGTCCATTAATGGGTTTTTGTGTTGGGATGTCTGCTGGATATCTGCTACATTCATTGTGTTCTGTGTTATAAGAAGACATGTGTGATATTACAATGAGTATGAAGAATATTTAAAGAATATTTGCATGTCATTAACGCAAGCTTTTAGTGTCTTTTTACAACAGATTAAATGCTGATCAGCTCACGAAAAAGGGGCCCCTGGAAAAAAAATCTGCTTTTCAAAATCGTGGATCTCTCATTCTTCATATTATTAGGGGAGTATTTAGCGTTATCTTTAACATAAACAATTGTTATGTTATATGGTTACTTAACAAGAAAAAAAAAAAATTAATGGATATATAGGATAAGTTTTTTCCCAGATTAAGATTAATCTTATATGCCTCATTGATTATAGCAAAATGATGAAATGGTATTTTTAATAGAGATCAGACAATTTATTTTGAGGCAATTCTAAACTACTGTATTATATTTGTATTGGTATATTGAAAGCATTTTGCAGACCCAGGAGAGAATAAATAATATAATAATTCTAAAAGGAACCATACTATGGGAAGAGGTCACCCTATTAACTCTCTAAGGGGTTAAACTCATTTTTGATGGGGGCGTGGCCTGACAGCCGATGGAGTAGGACGCAGACGGCGAGAGCTCCTAGGCCCCAACCCGCTTAAACGTTAAACACGCTGCAAAAAAGCCGATTTTATGGGGAGAACAAAACGAGGGAATACCCCTAGACCTCCGCACACACCGGCCATCCAGACTCCGGGCCCGATGGACGACTTTCTGTCCTCCCCGCACCCGTTTGGGGGCCCGCGGGACCAAAGCAAGATGGCGCCCGCATCCCCGGGATCAAGCAGCCGGGCTGACTCCATGAGGAGCTCCCCAAGAGAGGATGCACTATCACAAATGTCCGCTGACCTTGCTGCAATTTCGGCCAACATGCTTACCCGCAGTGACAAAACGGAGCTCATAGCCGAGCTCAGGTCAGTTATCAGAGAGGAAGTGGCCGCAGTGAGGAGGGACCTCGCGGTCCTGGAGACGCGGGTGGATACCCTGGAAGAACACCGCCTGCATACTGAACACCACATGCAGGCGGCCGACCTGGCAGCCTCGAGGCAAGGCAATATTCTTTTAGACCTCAGGCGGCAGATGGAAGACCTCGATAATAGGGGACGCCGGAACAATATTCGCATACGAGGCTTCCCGGAATCAGAAGGGGAATCGCCCCGTGAACAGCTAACGGGCCTGTTCACCCACATACTCGGGGCTGATGCACCTACGGATTTCGGCCTGGAAAGAGCACACAGAGCGCTATGGGCCCCGCGCAGGGACGGCCTACCAAGGGACTTGATATGCTGCATACAGTCGTTCCAGCTGAAAGAGTCCATAATGCGAGCAGCCAGAACGCAACGCACCATCAGATATAATGACGCCCAGATTTCCCTGTACCAGGACTTGTCTACACTTACACTGGATGCTCGGAGGGCCTTGAAACCTCTTACCAACCTCATGCGAGAGAAACGGATCCCTTACAAATGGGGGTTCCCGTTTAGCCTGCAAGCCAGAACGGACAACCAGTGGCACGTGCTGAGATGGCCTAATGATCTCCCCCGTTTCCTCCGGGCCGTGGGCCTCCCTCCCATGACAATCTCAAACTGGATCCTGGATTGCCCTCCAGCCAGACCCACTGGCCCCACTGTCCCAGCTGAGAACCTCACAGACAACACCCCGGGCCCGAGCCAGAGGCGCGGCGGACCAGTGGGCCCCGAAGAATAAGCGATTGTACCCCAAGCTACGACCCCGGACAGCGGTTGCATGGACTCCGGGCCCACGCGACATCAGCAGAACTGAGACTGACAATTACCCACCCCGCCTACGGGGGGATCCGGGAGCTCCCAAGTGGTAAGAACGGCCCAATCTGGTATGTACTGCACGCCCCCCCCCCCCCCAGCACACCTTGCTTGAATTTTAGCCCGGGAACTACGCCCGCTTGGGTGGGGGAAGGGACCTGGGGATGGTGGGCCCACTGTGGATGCGAGACTCTGGCTTTCACCCCCGGCTACAACATTTATGGGGGACACATTACAAATTTGGGTGGTGGGGCTTGGGGATGGGGTAGGGAATCCCCTCCGGGGTCGCTGGTCCCCACCATGCCAAACACTTGTCAGGTCACGGGTTCGTCCCGGAACTCCCCGCCATGGGGACTTTGAAACTGCTAGCTAATACAGCCGAGACATGGACGCTTATACCAAGCGGGGCCTGGGATCCCCTGGGCTCCCGTAACTAGGCCGGCCGTTAATCTGTTATTGGGGGTCCTCTGAGCACCTGGGTTGGGCGGGAGGATGGGAATGGCAGGTCGTAGGGGCACGCCCGCCGCACCCCCGGAGCTTCGTGGGCCCCCTCCTCGCTGGCCGAGTTGTGAGCGGGAGCAGGGCCCGGAGTCGGGGTCCGGCAGCCGAACACCCCGGGTAATCGGGTTTGGGGAATGTTGAAGGTACCTTACATGTTCACAAGTTACAATGTTTATTAACTTTTGCTTATTGTTATGGGTTACAGTATGTACTCTTTTGTGTATGGTGCGACTATACAGTCGGGGCCCACGGGCGTAACTAACTGACCCGGGGATCTGGGTAGACCTGGATAGCACGCTCACGGTCCCACCCTCGTTAGACGACGCCAGGACAAGCGGATACGCTTTCTGTGTATCGACTGACGAGGCCCCGGACATAGACAGACGGACGCTGGATGGGGTGAGGCCCCTCCGGACTTATCTAATGACGCTCCCCATCCACATGGACCTACGGCCCACCCCCACATGATACCCCCTTAGGCAGTTACCTAAGACCACTAGTTTCCACCACCAGCGGGTTGGGAGCCCAGAGAGACACTTGCTGACGGACTTAAGACAACCGAACGACTGACGACATCGGTTGCCTCCCTCGCACCTCAAGCAACGAACCTGTACTGTATATACCGGTCGGTGTTCGGAGGGACTACAGGATAGTACCCACCGACGGCTCTCCCCGACCGAGGTTCGAAGTTGCACTTACCCCTCATACCCACCCCCTCTTCTTTCTTTCCTGCCCCCCTGCCCTATCGCACTTGACCTATCCCTTCCTCTTAACCCACTCCGGGTCCTGGGGGGATCCCCGGCTCTCGTGGCCATGTCGGAGGTACGCCCAGCTCAGCTAAAGTTTTGGTCAAACAACACCCGCGGCTTGAATTCCCCTGAAAAACGCGCCCAACTGCTACGCTTACTGTGGGCCGAGAGAGTGTCAGTAGCATTCCTGCAGGAGACGCACTTCGTCAGCCGAACACAACCGAAACTAGGGAACAGCCGTTTTCCTCAGGGGTTCTTTGCGAACCACCCAGATGCTAAGAAAACAGGGGTGGCGATCTTAGTTGCACACTCGATCCCGTATCAACACACAGAAACACTTGCTGATCCAAACGGGAGGTACATTTTCATCAAAGGCACCATAGCTGACCACACATACACATTCGCTTGCATATACAGCCCAAACCGAGCGCAGCACACGTTCCTAGCCAAAACACTGTCCAAACTGGAACGCTTCAGGGACGGCCTCCTGATCCTGGCAGGGGATCTAAACCTACCACTAGACCCACACATAGACACCTCGAAAGGGACCAGCACAATCCCACCACACTGCCTACTCACCGCCAGGAAGGCCCTACACAAGGCGGGACTGGTGGACTGCTGGAGGACGGCCCACCCAGACGACAGGGACTTTACTTGCTACTCGTCGGTACACAAACGATATAGTCGCATCGATTACATCTTCATGCCACAGGAACACCTGACGCTCCTCCGAGACGCACACATAGGGATTGTCCACCAGTCAGATCACGCCCCGACATCAATACAGATAAACTCCCCCCTATATAAACCAGTAGAGCGCCAGTGGAAACTCAATGAATCCTTACTGACCGACCATGTAGCCCGCACCGCAGCACAGCGCGCTATCACCCAGTACTTTGAAACAAACGAGACTCCCGACATGCCCCCCTTGACTTTATGGGAAGCCCATAAGTGTGTGATGCGTGGGCACTTTATCTCTGTGTGTACGCAACGCAAGAAAGAGAAGTCCCGACTCATTCGGGACCTGACGAGGAGGATAGCGGACTTGGAGAGTTCCCACAAACAGACACTGGACGATAACACCTATCTTCAACTGACAGAGGCTCGGAGGGGACTCAGGGAACACCTAGCTCAAGGCCACCTGCAAGTGCTGCGCAAATCCACGAGGTTCTTCTACGAACACTCCAACAAGAGTGGTAAACTCCTGGCGACAATGCTTCGTTCAAAGAGACGGTCTCAACATATCCATAAGATCCAGACGCGAACCGGCCACCACACTAATATGCCCAAGGGGATTATGGCAGCATTTGAGGCGTACTACACGGATCTCTATAACCAGAAACAGGCCACACAAGCCACAAGAGACGTGTCCCAACGCCGGAAGATCACGGACTACCTGTCACAACACGTTACACGCAAATTGTCATCGGAACACGCAGAAGACCTGGAGAGCCCCCTAACGCTCGAAGAGCTGGCCTTGGCACTAAAGAACTCTAAGCCACACCGAGCACCGGGACCAGATGGACTACCGCTAGCATACCTCCGCACGTTTCGAGACACGCTTATGCCAAAACTACTGGCGGGACTCAACTCCCTGCGGGACGGAGGACGCTTTCCCGTGGATACACTGGCGGCGACTGTCACGGTCATCCCCAAAGAGGGCAAGGACCCGACCGTCTGTGCGAACTACAGACCCATCTCCTTACTGAACGCAGACTTGAAGCTATACACCAAAGCACTATCCCTCAGACTGACCCATATACTACCAGATCTAGTCCACCCGGACCAAGTGGGATTTATCCCGGGTAGGGAAGCCAGGGATGATACGATACGTGCACTCAACGTTATCCATACAGCCAGATCATCCAACCGTGACACCGTACTTGTGTCGACTGATGCCGAAAAGGCGTTTGATCGGGTAGACTGGATGTTCATGGCCGAAACACTGCGACATATGGGCTTCGGACCACACATGCGCTCATGGATAGCTGCGCTATATACCACGCCGACAGCCAGGATCAGAGTCAACGGAACCCTGACGAACGCCTTCCCAATATGCAACGGCACTCGTCAGGGATGCCCGCTTTCGCCCCTCTTGTTTGCCCTCACCCTGGAACCCTTCTTGGAGGCGGTGAGACGAGATGGGGGCATCAGGGGGGTGAGAGTGGGAGGAGAGGAGCATCGTGTGGCGGCGTACGCCGACGACATGCTCTTCTTCCTAGAACAACCGTTGATTTCGGTCCCTAACCTCTTGCAGGCATTCGAGGTCTACGGACGACTGTCCAATCTGAAATTGAACATAGATAAGTCCGAAGCCATGCCCATAACTCGGAATGAGGACCTCGCCAAACACCTTAGCTCCCAATTCCGTTTCTCTTGGAATACTACCAAACTTCGCTACCTGGGTACCTGGTTGCCGAGCGACTTGGCTCAGCTTTACCAATTGAACTTCCTTCTCATCCTCTCGACCATACAGAAAGACCTGACGAAGTGGACGGGACAATACATTACCTGGTTCGGCCGCATAAGTGCTGTCAAAATGAACATCTTGCCCCGCATCCTCTACCTGTTCGCAACCCTACCCACGAGGATCCCACAGGCATTCTTCAAATCGGTGACGACGGCCATCAGACGCTTCGTATGGAACCAGAAACCGACCCGCATCCGCAGGACCACCCTGGAACGCCCCAAAGCTGCCGGGGGTGTGGGACTCCCATCCCTACAGACCTACTACCAGGCCACACACCTACACAGAATAGTGGACTGGCACGCCCACCCCAGCCCCAAGCGGTGGATACAGATGGAGAAAAGACAGTCCCTGGGCACCATCCCATCCAAACTCTGGCTGGGACGGCTCACCTTCAGGGACCTGCAGACGGACAATCCAATCATCGATGCCACGCTCAGAGTGTGGTGCGGCCTCCGCTTCACCCGCCGCCTGACTACCTCCCCGAACCCTCTTACCCCCATTACTTACAACCCGGACCTCGCAGGAGGCCTCCACCCGGCCTCCCTCAAACGCATCCAAGAGGCAGACTGGATCTACCTACATCAATGGATCTCGGGGGGCGAGGTCAGGCGGCTGGCAGACTTGATGGAGGGGCCTCCCACTCAACTTGAAACATTCCACCACCACCAGGTAAAGGCATACCACGCACAAATAGTGGGTAGAGCCCACCTCCATAGACAGCTCACGGACTTCGAGCAGCTGTGCACTGACAGAAGACACATAGAACACGGTGTCTCCCACATGTATGAAATCCTCATGACTTCGATGGGAGGCAGCCCACTAGGCTTCACCGGTAAATGGGAAAAAGAGACGGGGACCCAACTAACAGATCAGGAATGGGGGAAAATCTTCCTCCTCACACACAAATGCTCAATAAGCTCAAAGTTCCAAGAAACCAGCTATAAACTCCTGACACAATGGTATCAGACGCCAGAGACCCTCAAACGCATGCAAGTAACGACCACAGGAGACTGCTGGAGATGCGGGTCCGGACCTGGCACGAACATACACATATGGTGGACGTGCCCACGCATCACACCATTTTGGCATATGATCAATACAAAGATCAGAGA
Source organism: Pelobates fuscus (assembly GCF_036172605.1). Taxonomy (NCBI): domain Eukaryota; kingdom Metazoa; phylum Chordata; class Amphibia; order Anura; family Pelobatidae; genus Pelobates; species Pelobates fuscus. The sequence continues at coordinate 56,115,045 of NC_086325.1, forward strand.
GGTTACAGGTTCGGACATCCCCCTCCTACCCCTGACGATGCTACTTCACCACACGCCAATACCCATGCGAACATACAAAAACTCCCTCACCATACACTTACTCACTGCAGCGAAAGCCCTCATACCACTACACTGGAAACGCACCACAGTGCCCACATTCACACAATGGGTTGACAAGGTAGAAAACATCTATGATATGGAAATCATGACCGCCTCCCTGCAGGAGCGCTCTGACAAATGTGCCCTCAAATGGTATCCCTGGAAATCATACATCTCTAACAGTTCGGCATAGTCGGCTCCCATGGGCTAGATGCTTGATATCGGCCGAGTCGCGACCGTTAGCGACACGTTGGAAGTCCATTCGCGGGAAGTGCTTGTGGCATGGCCCCGGGTGCCGGAGTGGTCCCGTCCGGAACTCCCACCCACCTCCTCCCCCCTCCCCCCCTTACCCAACCCCTCCTGCATACCCCTTCACCCTGACCCCTAGGGTATCAGGGACGATGGATGACTAACGACTTACCCCGAACAGGACAGGCACTGACCCTTAGGAGGCGATAACGCTGAACACTAGGACAACTAATGGGTCGGAGTCGCAAGACTCGAACTTAGAGGTGAGACTAACCACTGGGATAACCCCACATGACGCACTAGAGGGCACTAAGACTTGATACGCAGGTTTACTGACATAGTGCCACACCGCTAACCTAATAGACGGCCCTTAGTTAACGAAATCAACCCAGCACAGCCGAAGCTACTAAGCACCCTATATAACAGGGGAAAGGAACTGATACTGAATACCCCCCAAGACACTGCCGCCCCCCTCTGTTCCCACGCTATATTTAGCCTGCTAATTACCCATAGGTTTATGCACATGGTTGAAAGAATCTTTATAGTTTAATAGTATTACTGTTTATTTGAAGCTTTTATACTGATTGATTGAAATTCATTGCATTACTTTTCTCTGTATCACAAAAAAAAAAAAAAAAAAAAAAAAAAAGAGGCATCATTATTTTGAAACTGTACTGTTATGACCACACTGATGTAACCACCCTGTGATGTAACTCGCTGGTACGTTTCCCATGCTTTCTCTTCTGTACCCATTTGCATATGTCTTGAATAAAATAATGATTGACAAAAAAAAAAAAAACTCATTTTTGATAAGTATATAACGTTTAGTTTTTGTGGTTAGACTTTTGATACTCAATTTGAACTCAATTGAAGTATTACAACCATATCCTTATAGGTGTAGGAAACGGTTGCAATATGATTTTAATATTTGCAATATATTTGTGTTTTCAATGTATTCTAACAATAGAAAAGTAACTAACTGCATTACACCTATGACCCAGACTGTCAGTATTGCAAACCCTGTAGGAAGACTCTGCTTTCACTGTTTATGTACTAATTCTTCAAAAGCTTATTAATATTATATCTGTGTGGTACACTAAGAAGTGTACACAAAGAGGGGGTGTGAGTTAGGTGAGTTAGGTAATCTCGACCTGCATATGGAATATGCTTCATGAGAAAGATACAGCAGGTTGTTTTGATATAAAGAAAGAGGGAAAAGTATGTTGTATCGGTCACAAAGGATTGTGATCTTAAGCAGACGAGACAAGGACATTTGTGAGGTGATAGGAGATTGAATCAGAAAAGTTTTAGAGACAGAGGTAGAGAATTTGATCAAAGGGTCTAACTTTTGTAGAGGTGGCAACTTCAGCACTGTTTTAATTGTTTTAATTGTGGAGAGCAGGGGTTCACACCAAGGTGCTCGTGGTGAACCCGGTTCTCCCGGTCAAGCTGGCCCCACTGGTGGTATTGCTGGTGCCCACTGGTGGTATTGCTGGCCCCACTGGTGGTATTGCTGGGTCTCTCATCCCTGCAAAGGCGTTCTAAAGGGAAATTATGTATTACAATTGTATAAAGGACAATGCAATGAAATATAAGCAACACTGAGAGAAGTACATGTTACACTAGTTAAGGGTTTAACTTTAGTCTCTAATTTGAGTTTAGCCTAGATAATGAAGTTATTGATGTCGTACTGATCCTTGTGTTTGTATGATTATAGAGACCATACTGGAGTATTTGTGCCGCCTGATATTTGGGACTACACACCAATCTCTCTGGCTGACCTACCTACCTACCTACCTTTTTTTGCAATTAAATCTGTTTGGTCAAAATCCATGCTGGCCGAAGAAACTAAAATGCTTACTTATGAGTACATAGACTAACTTGGAAAGTCCTGAAGGTGCAGTGCTATCTAATGCCGCTATGTCTGTATTAACCCTTTCAACAATTGGGGTGTTGCACAGAGCATTGTGGTGAACATCCAGCAAACAGAAGAATTAAGAACTATGTGGAAGCTGACATTGTCTTGTTGTCAGCCATATTGCTACCCATAGCTATGTTATGGTGTCTAAGATTATGGAACAAAGTTTATGGTGTCTAACATTCTTTATTCTCCTTGAAAGACTTATTCTATTTTTTAGGACTATGCTGGACTATGCTGGACTATGTTGGACTATTGAACTATTTTGTTATTTTTATTTTTGTAGAGTTAGCCGGAGAGAGAGGAAGTGTTAACTTACTCAGGCATGAATGTACTATGTGTGTCATTGATGTATGTTGAGTGTACCAAGGATGGATTCCCATTTATTAAGTGTGGATATGACTGGACCATCGAAATAGGGATGTAATTAGGAGACATAGGATGCAAGGTCATGATTGGGATTATTGTTAGAATTACAAACTGATTATAAGTTATCTCATGATTTAATATGTAAATGGGCCTTTTGAAACTAATCAAGAAATGTTTCCCAATCCCGATACCCAACTATTTACTTACAAATGCAGGGTTTTATAAGTCACTAATGCTGTCAACGTGAGGGGATGGCCCTCACTCAGAGTTTCCCCAGATGTGCTTTTTTCCTCAAATATGAGTTTTTGCCACTGGTTTTTTTTGACCTGGCCCCAGATCACCGGGTGGAATGGTAATCCAAGACCCTGGTCCAAAGAGGGGATGGATCTTATTCCCGTTTTGACTATACGAGCTTACATTTTGAATTGTAATAATAATAATATTCCCGTTGTTGGGAATAACACTTTGCCTTCACAAATACACTTTGCCTTCACAAATACACTTTGCCTATATTGACCCAAGACTCAAGATACAGATAACATGATGTACACTTAAAAGATGTGTTCAACAGATAATTGAAAAAGCTGAAATCAACAGCTCGAACTCCTCTTTAAGGGTAAACCTATGGCACAGAGCAAATGGGGGAAATCGAGGTGAAGAAATAATGAAAGTCCCGCAGACGTGATTAGCACGTCTGAATATACCTCCTCTTGTTTCTCTGCCGCAGGCCTCTCATGGATATTTACCGTAAGATAGATCATGATATGATCTAAGAGGGGAATTGTAGGTGCAAATATCCATTTTGATATCTATCCTAGCTGTTCATATAAGGGTTAATTTGAACCAAGATTAAGTTTGGCATTTTATCTCATATTCTCGGAAATAGGATTTATATAAAATCCTAGTTACGGGAAAAGTACTGATTTCGAAATGTTCTTGTTAATTGTCCAAGATATCGGTATTTTGTAAATATCTGGTTTTAATCAAATATGTATTGCGTTATATTGCGAAAGATTATAACTAGAAACAGCTGTTTATAACTTGTGAAAAACAAATTATGTCACTAATGCTCATGGCCCCCACCGACATGAGAGTGGGGTATAAATGCATATGACTGTATAATAAACTTTGAATTGGTTATAGAACACATCTCTTGTCTTCTTGACTGATTCCCGGGATCCTGTCTATCACAGAGGGTGTGGCTCTAGCAAAATATCCATCTAACTAAGAGAGTTTCGTGTATAGCTGAATTGACCCCAACAGGGTCTACAGTGCTTATGGTGTTCTAGCTAGGAAGTGGTCCTTGGCGGAGGTACCCAGCCAGGGATACAGAGAGCTCCGTTGCATTGGTGGCAAGTGGTGGGATGGCTTCCTAGTCTTGAAAAAAACAGCACTGCATCAGAGATGGAAGGCATGTACCGTCGGGCAGTATCCCACTTGGACACCAGACTCCAGCAGCGACTACAGGATGTGTTAAGCAGTATGGAGTATCCTATCTTAGAAGAAAGCAAAACAGAGTGGAGGGTGGTGATTCAAACTGATCTCTGGAAGGAGGACATCAATGAAATTCAACCTTTCCAGTGTGAGGAAATCCTGACCACCAACCAACACCAAGCGGAACAGCTAGACCTGCAAATGCTGTTATTGGAAAACCAGTCCTCAGAGGAATGGGTAAGCAAACTAGAAATGCTTGTTGCGACTGAGGTGTGGCTACATGAGTCATACCGGGCCCGGCGGTGGCATGCATTCTTTATCTACCCGGGGTGGGTCAGTCTCAAATGCATCGAAGGACAGGACTACGATGGCCCTTGTCTTTTCTGGGAGGTTTTTGAAGATGGTATGGCGTTAGGAGAACCAGACAGCTCTCGCTTCTGGTGCATACAAGATGAGTAGGAAGACAGCTTGGACCTTAAGGACATAGCGGAAATGCAACCGGATCTGACTTTTCTGGCCAACCGAGAGTGGGAACTCGAACAGGACTATGCTGACCTATTTAGTTGGGTAAAGCTGCCTTTCTCTGACATGATGGGACTTATGGACTTTATACCACTGGGAGCGTTGAGTTTCGCCCCTCCTCCCCAGCAACTAAGCCTGTCATCAGGAGACCTGGGTACTGTACCACCTACTTCCCAGCCAGCCCCAGAGAGAAGAGACCTTATCGACTGGTCCCGGGAAGACCCCCCCAGTTGGTAGGTGGAGATGGGGCCGAGGTCTCTCCACCAGTCCTACAGGGATGCTGGCCCAGATCTCCAACCTCAGAGGGAGGTGTTCCAGAGAGTGGAGACAACCGGACTCACTCCCTAGTGGCAGGGCGAGTTACAGGGAGAGAAGTGTGTCGTCCTTCCTCCTCAGCGGCAGAGTGTGTTAATGAGGGAGGTGATGGTCAGTCCCTCTCCCTAGCAGCAGACAGAGTTACAGGGAGAGGAGAGTATCGTCCTCCATCGCCAGAGTAAGTTACAGGAAGTGGAGACAGTTGGTCTCACTCCACAGCGGCAGTGTGCAACCCTGGTAGAGGAGAGTATTGTCCTCCATCTCCAACAGCCCCACCAGCAGATAATGTTACAGGGACTGGAGATGGTCGGTCCCACTCCCCAGCGGCTGGGGCTGTCGTCCAGAGACAAGCCCCCTAGCATGGATGGTACAGATGAGACCGATGAGACCCCTCTCAGTGCACCCTAGTTAAAAGATACATCACAACGCCATAACTCAGCATGCCACCATTATCAGATGCTGAAGAAGCCATGCATAACACTAAACATGACAAATGCCCAGAGCAAAGACATCTCACTAGTGGTCCATGGTGTAAAACCAGAGGCAGGCTTGACCTATAACATGACCTTCTTGCTTAACCAGATCAGAGTAGATTATACATAAAGCTCAAAAAATAAACCATGCCATATCTATTGAACAGAGTAATCAGAGCCAATCCCACACAAGTTTATAGGTATAAAAATGAAAACAATCAAAATCTCAATAAAAAGAAACATATAAGAAACATTAATAACTTTACCTTTTTCCTCTTATTCCCCTTCTTACATCCCTCTCTATTTTCTTTCTTTTTTCCTTCCCCACATTCTTTCCCTTTCTTTTTTTCCTTCTTTTCTTTCTCTCTTTCTTTTCTTTTCTCCTTTCCCACTTTTTATTTTTTTTCTTCTTTCCTCAACTTTATTTAACATTAAAAATAAACACAAATTGATAATAATAAACACAAAAAAGACTGCCTCCTTCCCCTTCTCCTTGGCTTCTGGAGGAATAGTAGGTTTCCCTACAGCTCTCCATGACTCCCCTATATACTCCTCATTTCCAATAGAGCTAAACCCCTTCATTTGGACAAGACACCACATATCACAAAGTTGGATTTAATTCTCATTTTGTTAGAAACCTGGAATGTGGGTGACAATTTGGACATCTCTATGTTGTCACCGCTTCCAAGCAATGCATTGTATAGCTAAACCTAAGTAAACACAAACTGGTTACCATGTTCAGTCAAAAACAAGTGTGGGATTCATGTGGTTGCCACCATATGGTAAAGCTTACTCACTTACAAGCAATGTATATAGCAGTTGGTGGGTCATGTTTCCAAGCCAAGATACCAAAGTCCAGGTCTTTTTCTCTTACTTATCATCCTTTTTCTTTTAAATAATATTTTAAGATGTTTGCTTGTGGAGAAGGAGGGCAAAAAAAGTGTAAAGGATAGAAGGCATGCATAAGACTCCATAAGAATCAGTCCAATTCTGGGACTCACATAAAGCCCACCATCCTCCACCCAAATCTAGACAGCAAGTAGGATTTCAAAAGAAAGACTAAAAGCTTTAGTACCTTGCACCACCTCTGTGGTACCCTCTTCCGGAAAATCACCAGCTTTCTGTTACTCCAAGTCTTATTTCTCAGCAGGTTACCAATCAGGTAAGGCTCACTATTTACCTATCAGAGCACTCTTATTGGTTGGCTTAAAACAACCAATCAAAGTACACTGAGTCAAATTGCATGGCATGGGACTGCTTTATAACCTTTCCCCACCTTGCAGTGCTCAGTCTGCGTGGTGCCCACGCTGGGTGAAGATAGATTCCTTTTTTTTAGAGTCGTTATTTTTTTAGGTATTTTTTTTGGCGCTCAGGTTTTATTTTATTTTATAAGTTCGACGGGTGTTATAGATTTTTGTTTGGCCTTTTTTGGGGGGCTGAGAAAAGAAGGTTTTAGAAAAAAGAAAACATCAAATGGTAAGTATTTTTTTTTTATTTATTTACAGGTATTTAGTTTTATTGTCTCCCCCTCACTATTTTTATGGTGAGGGGTGTAGGTAGGGCTTTATTTAATTTTATTTGGGTGGGGGGGTGACTAGGGTCTTAAGGATCCCTTGTCACCTAGGGGTAGGATATTTTTACATTTAGCCACACCACAATAGGTCCCACCATTATAATTTAGGGCCCCCACCCATCGATCATGGGTGGGGGACGGGGGGAGGGCAATAGGTCCCCCAGCCCCATTTTTATTTAGGGCCCTCACCCACCGCTCATAGGTGGGGGCCAGGGGGAGGACAATAGGTCCCCCCATTTTCATTTAGGGCCCCCACCCGCCGCTCATGGGTGGGGACCAGGGGAAGGACAATAGGTCCCCCCATTTTAATTTAGTGCCCCCACCCGCCACTCATGGGTGGGGGACTGGGGGAGGACAATAGGTCCCCCACTTTCAGTTAGGCCCCCCACCCACTGCTTATGGGTGGGGGCCAGGGGGAGGACAATAGGTCCTCCCCATTTTCATTTAGAGCCCCACTCGCCACTCATGGGTGGGGGCTGGGGGAAGGAGAATAGGTCCCCCCATTATCATTTAGGGCCCCTCACTTACCACTCGTGGGTGGGGGCCAAGGGGACCCTATGTCCCCTATTTAGTTAAATAGCCCCACTCGCAGGGCATGGGTGGGGGCTCAGGGGTCCCCCCTGCTAGTTAATAGATGCCCCACCATGGGGCCATTTATTGGGGGGGTGCTTTATTTTTTTAATTTTTTTTTACAACAGTGAGCAGCCACAGGCTGCTCACTGTTTACTAGACATGCCCCTACTCGCAACATAGTTTAATTACTAATTCTAAATATTGTAAAGCGCTACGGAATCTGTTGGCGCTATATAAATGGAAATACTAATACTAATCAGGGCCGGCGCGTCCATAAGGCGGCACAGGCGGCCGCCTTAGGGCGCACGGGCTCTGGGGGCGCAAGATTTCAGTGACCGGCAGGAGGGAAGCTCTCCCTCCTGCCGGGCCACCATCTCGGCCCCCGGTGCTGTGTGCGGCTGTGCTGAGATCAGACACGGCGAGGGAGCTCTAACCTCTCTGCTCTGCTCCCTCGCGCGCTGCCTGTCTGCTGATACCGCGGGAGCCGGAATATGACGTCATATTCCGGCTCCCGCGGTATCAGCAGACAGACAGCGCGCGAGGGAGCAGAGCAGAGAGGTTAGAGCTCCCTCGCCGCGTCTGATCTCAGCACAGCCGCACGCCGCCCAGCAGCCCCACTGGACCCCAGGGAAGGATTCATCATCCACACCAGCTCTCCAGGTAGGGAGGCTGGGTGGATATTATTTATTTATAAAATAATTAGTGAGTGTATGTGTGAGTGTATGTGTCTCTGTGTGTGTGTGTGTGTGTCTGTGTGTGTGTGTGAGTGTATGTGTATGTGTGTGAGTGTATGTGTGTGTGTGTGAGTGTATGTGTCTGTGTGTGTGTGTGAGTGTATGTGTCTGTGTGTGTGTGTGTGTGTGTGTGTGTGAGTGTATGTGTCTGTGTGTGTGTGTGTGTGTGAGTGTATGTGTGTGTGTGAGTGTATGTGTGTGTGAGTGTATGTGTCTGTGAGTGACAGAGTGTGTGTCTGTGAGTGACAGTGTGTGTCTGTGAGTGACAGAGTGTGTGTCTGTGAGTGACAGAGTGTGCGTCTGTGAGTGACAGTGTGCGTCTGTGAGTGACAGAGTGTGTGCTTCTGTGAGTGACAGCGTGAGCGTGTGCGTCTGTGAGTGACAGAGTGTGTGTCTGTGAGTGACAGAGTGTGCGTCTGTGAGTGACAGTGTGTGCGTCTGTGAGTGACAGTGTGTGTGTCTGTGAGTGACAGTGTGTGTCTGTGAGTGACAGCGTGTGTGTGTGAGTGCGTCTGTGTGTGTGCATGTGAGTGTATGAGTGTGTCTGTCAGTGTATGATGAGTGTGTTTGTCAGTGTATGAGTGTGTGTCTGTCAAATCAGTGAGAGTATGTTTGTCATTGAGTCTGTGTGTGACTATCAGTGTGTCTGTCAATGAGTGTCAATCAGTGTGGGTCTGCCAGTGTCAATGAATGAGTGTGTGTCAGATCAATGAGTCTGTGTCTGTCAGTGACGTCTGTGTGTTTGTCATTGAGTGTGTGACTGTCAGTGTGTACAGAGTGTAGCGGAGCGCGGTACAGGAGCTTCTGTTTCCTGTACCTGGCCAGACTGACAGGAGGTGCTCACAGAGAGAGCACTCCCTGTCAGTTCGGCCGGGTACAGAAAACTGAAGCTCCTGTACCGCGCTCCGCTCCGCTACACTCTGTACACACTGACACACCAGGAAGGGGAGTGTGACCACTAAAGGGGTGTGGGGTGCACCAAGGGACCATTAATGGTCAGGGAGGAGAGATGGGCTGGTTAAGAGGCACATAGGTGAAGATGTTTTTTTTGGGGGGGAGGGGCGGGGCGGAAAAATGCATCTTCGCCTATGTACCTAAAAATCCAAGCACCGGCCCTGATACTAATAATAATAAAAATAAGTAATCTTTACTTAGTATTAGTAAAGTTGACTGAAAGGCTAATCTTGGTCTTTCAGCCTTTTGGAAGATAGCTCCCTAATACTGTGGGAATTAGGGAGCTATCTACTAAGCGGCTGCAAGATGCAGTCGCAGCACGGATCAGAATTTCATTCATTCAAATGAAATTTCGAACCAACCTAAAAGTACCAAATGTCATCCTAACATGAATGAACAAACTGTTCTCATTCTGTTAGGGTGAAATTCAGTAGTTTCGCCAGCATTCTGTCTCAATGACAGGATGTTCAGTATAAGTCAAAGGAGGCATCACAAGATCATGGAGGAAAGGTGAGAATTGTGGGAAATTGCTCTGGCCACAGGAAATGGAGCACACTTTGCTTCTCCTCTGGTCCTAGCTGGTCAGGCATAGGAAATATACATAAGACAAAGTAGTCCCAGCTTCGTCTTATTTTTTAAAGAAACCTAGAGCAGACAGGAAGAAATGAAGAACAGATCCTGAGTGGGAAAGAAAAGATGAAGCAATTAGGGAAAGGTAAGTTCGGCATGACAGTGCCGCTTTAAGCTGCCATCTTGTCTGCATGGCAGAAAGATATCCTTATCAAGGGAATGCACACACTCTCAGCCCCAACAGCACTGAGTGAGTGGTTTTTAATTCACAACCTGGCTCCAGACATTCATAGGATCTACAAACAGATAGTGATATCCTTATTTTATTTTATGCAACATTAAAGATTTCAGCATTCACTAAATTACAGCATATTACTGAGTCCAAAATCTATCAATGCATTAAAGTCTGTTTATGCTCCTCTTTTCTAAAGTCCTCTTATGTTCTCATTTTCTCTAGTACCTATCTTCACTCTTCAGAGAAATTCATATTTATGCCAGAAACCTTTTTAACCCATCTGAATCTCTGCAAATGGAAACTTCAGCCCTCCTTCCACGCTGTGTCGAACTGTTTATAGTTCAAATTCTAGCAGCCTGAGAGGGGTACTCTCTACTTTAAGTATTTAGGACTACATAAAGAATATAAAAGCTCTCAGATATGCTTGCTTCACAATGGATTAACAAATAAAAATAAATGTAATTCATGCCTTTTTTTTTAAGTATCAGTAAAAACAATTAATACACAAAATTGCTATACATCCCATATATTTCAAATAAATGTTACTATTGTCATTATTTTATGCCGAAAATAACTCAGTAAAAGGTGGATTTTTCCATCACTTTTAAACAATAGCAAATATGTTTTCTAAATTATTCAGTCAAAATGTGTCATTCCCTACTCAAACAACAGGTCCATTTCTCACTTCTCTAACACCCAGAGAATTGAACATCAATATAAAACTATTGTTCACATTTTAATAGATCTGTTTGTTTCACTTTGGTGGAGAAAGCATTTTGTCACTTCATATGTAGTGATGTCCCGAACGGTTCGCTGGCGAATAGTTCCTGGTGAACATAGCATTTTCGCGTTCTCCACGGATGGCGAACATATGCGATGTTCGGTCCGCCCCCTATTTATTTTTTATTTTTTTTGTGGCCAAATTTACTAATACTAAGTATACTGCTCACTGTTAAAAAAAAAAAAAAAAGGGTCCCCCTCCCTGAGCGGGTGGGGGCCCTAAATACCAATAGGGGGGGACCTATTGTCCTCCCCCGCGGCCCCCACCCCTGAGCGGTGGGTGGGGGCCCTAAATACCAATAGGGGGGACCTATTGTCCTCCCCCTGACCCCCACCCTTAAACGGTGGGTGGGGGCCCTAAAAATAACAATAAGGGGGGACCTAATATCCCCCCGGCCCCCACCCCTGAGCGGTGGGTGGGGGCCCTAAAATTAACAATAAGGGGTGGACCTATTGTCCCCCCCTGTCCCCCACCCCTAAGCGGTGGGTGGGGGCCCTAAAAATAACAATAAGGGGGGGACCTACTGTTTCCCCCCCTGGCCCCCACGCCTGAGCGGTGGGTGGGGGCCCTAAAAATAACAATAAGGGGGACCTATTGTCCCCCCGGCCCCCACCCCTGAGCGGTGGGTAGGGGCCCTAAATACAATGGGGGGGGACCCTAGTCACCCCTCCCCCCCAAAAAAAATTATCTCCCTACCTACCCCCCTCACCCTAAAAATAATGAGGGGGGGACCTTTAACTAAAAACCTGTAAAAAAAATAAATAGATAAAAACAACTTACCATTCGATGTTTTCTTTCTTCTACAATCTTCTTTTTTCAGCCCCAAAAAAGGCCAAAAAAACATAATAACCGACGCAATAAAAAAAAAAAAAAATCCATGTTCACCCATGGAGTGCTACGCGCAGACTGAGCTCTGCAGGGCGGGGGAAGGCTTTTAAAGCCTTGCCACGCCCTGCAATTAGGCTAAGAACACTCTGATTGGCTGGTTTAAGCCAATCAGAGTGCTCTTTGTCATTTTACACAGCGTGGGAAAGTTCAATTTTCCCACGCTGTGTAAAATGACACAGAGCACTGTGATTGGATGGATTTCAAGCCATCCAATCACAGTGCTCTGTGTCATTTTACACAGCGTGGGAAAGTTCAATTTTCCCATGCTGTGTAAAATGACACAGAGCACTGTGATTGGAGGGATTTCAAGCCATCCAATCACACTGCTCTGTGTCATTTTACACAGCGTGGGAAAGTTCTTTGGAATTTTCCCACGCGGTGTAAAATGACAAAGAGCACTCTGATTGGCTTAAACCAACCAATCAGAGTGTTCTTAGCCTAATTGCAGGGCGTGGCAAGGCTTTATAAACCTTCCCCCGCCCTGCAGATCTCAGTCTGCGCGGAGCCCTCCATGGGTGAACATGGAATTTTTTTTATTTTTTTTTATTGCGTCGGTTATTATGGTTTTTTATTTGGCCTTTTTGGGGGCTGAAAAAAGAAGATTTTAGAGGAAAGAAAACATTGTACGGTAGGTTGTTTTTATCTAATTTTTTTTTTTTTTTTTACAGGTTTTTAGTTAAAGGTCCCCCCTCATTATTTTTAGGGTGAGGGGGGTAGGTAGGGAGATATTTTTTTTTGGGGGGGGAGGGATGACTAGGGTCCCCCCCTTTGTATTTAGGGCCCCCACCCACCGCTCAGGGGTGGGGGCCGGGGGAAGACAGTAGGTCCCCCCTTATTGTTAATTTTAGGGCCCCACCCACCGCTCAGGGGTAGAGTAGGTACCCCCCTTATTGTTAATTTTAGGGCCCCCACCCACCGCTCAGGGGTGGGGGCCGGGGGGACAGTAGGTCCCCCCTTATTGTTATTTTTAGGGCCCCCACCCGTCGCACAGGGGTGGGGGCCGGAGAGGGGGAGGACATCAGGTCCCCCCCTCATTATCTTTATGGCCCCCACCCGCTGCCCAGGGGTGGGGGACAGGGGGGTGGAGGACAGTAGGTCCCCCCTCATTATCATTATGGCCCCCACCCGCCGCCCATGGGTGGGGGCTGGAAATGGGGAGGACAGTAGGTCCCCCATCATTATCTTTATGGCCCCCACCCGCCGCCCAGGGGTGGGGGCTGGGGGGGGGAAGGAGAGTAGGTCTCCCCCCCCCCTTCAACCACTATTGTGGCCAGATAGAGTCCCTGTGTGTTTTAAAATTCGTCTGCCTACTGAAGACTATGGCGGTTCGCGAACATTTGCGGAAGTTCGCGTTCGCGGTCCGCGAACTGAAAATTTTATGTTCGCGACATCACTATTCATATGCACTTTCTCTGGTTTAAAAAAAATACACATAATTTTCCATTACATTTAACCTTTGTGAGTCACTATTCTTTACTAATCCATGAAGAGGTAAACAGAACTCTTCATTAAAACTAATTTTCTGTTGAAGTGGAAATCACTCTTCTTCTAAACTTAATGTTTCACTTGAGACGAATGATTAGCTAGAAGGAACTCTTGATATTGCTTTTTCTTTTTTCTCTCTCAGTCCTTTGGTCACTATGCCAGATGTATCAGTGTCTATGGAAAACAATATATAATATAGAGCTTGATTAAAATACAGTACTACATATATACTAGTGTTTGAAATCAATACAAAAAGTGATTATAGTCATTCCCTGAAGGCATCTTCATGTAATGTAGTGTAGTGATTACATTGTAAACAGATGGCCACTAGAGGTGCTTCTGGGGTCATTGCTGCACATTATGTACCACTGCCATTCAGTGTCTACACGCTCTGTATGGCGATGCAGCATTTTTTTTATCATAGAGATGCATTGATTCAGTGCATATCTATGAGGAGGTGCTGATTGGCCAAGCTGGCATTTGGCCCCACCCCATCCAGCCTCCTTGACTGATGAGGGGGGCAATTAACACATAAAAGCTCAAAATATCATCTTCTGTTTTGGAACAGACAGATAGATGAATGTTATGGTGTAATAGTTTAAGGTTCAATCCATAAACAGACTCATTAGATATAATTTGTAGTTTGAGATGCAAATCTAGGTTAAAGGAACTCTCCTAGCACTATAACAACCATGGCTTGCTGTAGTGATTATGATAAGAGGTGTGCTTTGGTATAGTCCTATGAAAATATGCCAGGGAATGTTAGTACAGTTTGACAACTTACCTGAGTCTTGTTAGGCATTCTTGTATGTAGTGTTTTCAAGCAGGGGAATCAGGGGCGGGCTGGGCCGGGGGGCAGGGAGGCAATTGCCCCCCAGGCCGCCCGAAATTCTTTTAGGACCGGCCGCGGCGGGCCGGCCCTTTAAATGCTGCAGCCGCCGAGCGCTCTGTAAAGAGCGCTCAGACGGCTGCAGCTGCTTCTCCCTCCCACCCCTCCCCTGTAGGTGGCCGAGCTGAACTCCGGTCCGCGGTCCCGGCCGGAGTGGTGGGAAGGTGCACACTGAGTGTGCACTTCCTGTCAGTCCGGCCGGGTACAGGAAACAGAAACTCCTGTTCCGCGCGGAACAGGAGTTTCTGTTTCCTGTACCCGGCCGGACTGACAGGAAGGTGCACACTGAGCACCTTCCTATCACTCCGGCCGGGACCGCGGACTGGAGTGCAGCTCGGCCACCTACAGGGGAGGGGGTAAGAAGAAGGGGGGAGGGGGTAAGAAGAAGGGGGGGAGTAAGAAGAGGGGGGGAGTAAGAAGAGGGGAGGGGGGTAGAATAAGCAGAGGGGGGGAGAGTAAGAAGAGGGGAGGGGGGAGAGTAAGAAGAGGGGAGGGGGGGAGTAAGAAGAGGGGAGGGGGAGAGTAAAAAGAGGGAAGGGGGGAGAGTAAGAAGAGGGGAGGGGGGAGAGTAAGAAGAGGGGAGGGGGAGAGTAAGAAGAGGGGAGGGGGGAGTAAGAAGAGGGGAGGGGGGGTAAGAAGAGGGGAGGGGGGTAAGAAGAGGGGAGGTAGGAGTAAGAAGAGGGGAGGGGGGAGAGTAAGAAGAGGGGAGGGGGGAGAGTAAGAAGAGGGGGGAGAGTAAGAAGAGGGGAGGGGGGAGTAAGAAGAGGGGAGGGGGGAGTAAGAAGAGGGGAGGGGGGAGAGTAAGAAGAGGGGAGAGGGGAGAGTAAGAAGAGGGGAGGAGGGGAGAGTAAGAAGAGGGGAGGAGGGGAGAGTAAGAAGAGGGGAGGGGGAGAGAGTAAGAAGAGGGGAGGGGGAGAGAGTAAGAAGAGGGGAGGGGGGAGAGTAAGAAGAGGGGAGGAGGGGAGAGTAAGAAGAGGGGAGGGGGGAGAGAGTAAGAAGAGGGGAGGGGGAGAGAGTAAGAAGAGGGGAGGGGGGGAGAGTAAGAAGAGGGGAGGGGGAGAGTAAGAAGAGGGGGGAGAGTAAGAAGAGGGGAGGGGGGAGAGTAAGAAGAGAGAAGGGGGGAGAGTAAGAAGAGGGGAGGGGGGAGAGTAAGAAGAGGGGAGGGGGGAGAGTAAGAAGAAGGGGGAGTAAGAAGAGGGGAGGGGGGAGTAAGAAGAGGGGAGGGGGGAGTAAGAAGAGGGGAGGGGGGAGTAAGGGGGGAGGGGGGAGTAAGAAGAGGGAAGAGAGGGAGTAAGAAGAGGGAAGAGAGGGAGTAAGAAGAGGGGAGGGGGATAATAAGAGGGGGGAGTAAGAAGGAGTGGAGATAAGAAAAAGAGGGGGTTAAGAAGAAGAAGGGGGGAGTAAGAACAAGAGTGGGGAGTAATTAGAAGAAGGGGGTAAGAAGAAGAGGGGGGTAAGAAGAAGGAGAGGGGGGAGTAAGAAGAAGAGGGGTAGTAAGAAGAAGAAGGGGGGTAAGAAGAAGAAGGGGGGTAAGAAGAAGAAGGGGGTAAGAAGAAGAATGGGGTAAGAAGAAGAAGGACGGGGTAAGAAGAAGAAGGAAGGGGTAAGAAGAAGAAGGAGGGGGTAAGAAGAAGGGGGGAGTAATAAGAAGAAGGGGGTAAGAAGAACAAGGGGGGGAGTAAGAAGAACACAGGGAGGATGGGGGGGTAAGAAAAACACAGGGGGGTGAGAACACACAGAGGGAGGAGTGAGAAGAACACAGGGAGGGTGGAGGGGGGATGAGAAGAGCACAGGGAGGGTGGGTGAGTGTGAGAAGAGACCGCTAGGGGAGGGTGGGGGAGAGGAGAGACCAGTAATGGGCAGGGGAGAGCTCTAAGGGACAGAAGGGACAGCTCTATAGGACAGGGGGCAAGACAGGGAGCTCTTTAACACTACGCGCACACACACACACACACACACAATGCACCCCTATACATACACAGAAACACACAATGCATCCCTATACATACACAGAAACACACAATGCATCCCTATACATACAAAGAAACACACAATGCATCCCTATACATACACAGAAACACACAATGCATCCCTATACATACACAGAAACACACAATGCATCCCTATACATACACAGAAACAGAACATGCTTCCCTTACACACAGAAACACACAATGCATCCATTACACACACAAACAATGCAACCCTTACACACAAAGACAATGCATCATTTGCACACATACACAGAAACATACAATGCAAACCCTCACACACACATGCAAACACACACACTGTTTTTCTTACATACACACAGAAACACAATGCATCTCTTACACTCAATGCACACACATACAGACACACACCTTGCATCCCTTATGCATACAAACACAGATTCACACAATGCATCCCTCTCACACAACCAGAAACACATAATACATCCCTCATACACAAATACACACTGCTTCCACTACACACAAACACACTGCATCACCTGCACAAACTGGTATCCCTATACACTACATACCATAAGCACACATATTAGATAACACATAACACATCCCCTACACACTCCACTCCCTGTGAGCGAGCTCATGGGTGGGTGGAACATATAAGTGGACTTATGAGTGGGCCTTATGGGCATACTCACCGTCAGGCACTGGGGCCCAGACCTTGAGCTGTGTAAGAGGCCCCCAAAAAATGGAGCTGCTTCCAATTCTCCCAGAACGTTGAATTTTGTGACCACAGTTGCAAACAGCCTCCAGAGGTCCTGTTCTACACCAGACCAGTGGAGCCAAACTGCAGCCCATCATCATCCTCATCTAATTGTAAGTAGGCAATCTAGTATATTATTAGTGACACTAATCTATAATTTACCTCACATTAAAGGGACACTATAGCTTAATGAAGTGGTTCTGGTGTCTATAGCTGGTCCCTGCAGGCTTTTTAATGTAAACACACACTGTGTGCAGCACTGGCGTTGGTTCATATGGCAGATCATATGGGTGGGGCATTGTGATGTCACATGGGGGGGGCGGCAAATTTATATTTTGTCTAGGGCGGCAAAAATCCTTGCACCGGCTCTGATCCTGGGCAGGTGCACCAGTCTACTGGTGACCCACAGGAGGGGAGTGCACTGATTGCACTGCACTCTCCTCCTGCCCAGACCCGTCTTGACCGCAGTGCAAGTGCCCTCTGCCCCTAATTTACAGTGGCTCACACTCACAACAAGCAGTGCCTGGAGCCCTTTGCAGAGACGGAAACAAAGAGGTTCTGCGGCAGCTGGCCGTCCTGAAAGCATTACATTAAACAGCTATTCCCCATGCAGCCACAGGTGGCGTTGTGCTGGGAGACTGTGATTACTCTTCACTTCCTCCCAGCCTACAGAGCAGCGCATGGGGAGAGAGAGGAGGAGGCATGATTTAATCTTACAATAAATCCTCTAAGCAAACCTTTATAAATTTGGGGGGATCAGCTCTGTTTCCACAGTTTATTGGTGTTTACTCTGATGTCTGTATTAATATTGAGGGATGTCTAAGTAGTAATGTCAGTGTGTGTCAGCAGGGCCAGCCGTTGGGGTGGGCAAGCTGTGCGGTCACGCAGGGTGCCATGACAACAGAGGCGCCCGGCGGCCAACACAGCTCACAAGTTGGGTACACCAGCATATTTAATTTAAACGATTCGCTGGTGGTCCACTGGTGCGCACCAGCAGTAGGTGCAGTCAGATCATATCCTCTCCCTCGTGGTTCCGGCGCTCAGTTAGTGAGTCAGAGCACAGGCTCAGAGATTCTCAGCCTGTGCTCTGACAACATTGAAAGTCAGAGCCGTGAAGGAGCGGGTATGGCAAAGAGCTACTGATTAGCATAACATCAATATCCGTTATAAAACCAGAAAAAGGTGGGCATGGATGGTGAACTGATTTGGTGGCGCAATGGGCCACTTGACTGGTTTTGCCCCCCAGGCCTAAGGCTGCCAGCCCTCCCCTGAGGGGAATCCATAAAGCTCTATACAGCAAAGCAGGGCCATGATCCTTGACTGAGTGCACACAGCCAATGAGGGTGTTCTTTTAATCTCCAGAGACATCCGGCTTTTCCTGCAGAAGAAGCAGTTGTGGGATGTCTGGAGAGACCAAGATTACTTGTTATATTGTACTAACATGGCTAAATGTCTTATTGTGGTAGAGCTCCATGGCACTACTGGTACCATAATGACTACAGCTAACTTTAGTGGGGATAGTGTTTAGAATGTTCCTTAAAGTTAGAAATAGCTGGTTACGTTTTTTTTTTTTTTTTAAAGGTAACTTTATGAATTTACATGAGCTTTTTCTTCTTAGTTATCAATTGCAATGCCCTTTATTGTATAGATGCTTTCTGATATTGATTTTAGTAAATGTGAGCATTATAAAACACATACAAACCTTATTTTAAAAACTTAGGTGACATATTTTAAAGTTGTATTTACAGAAATACCAGGTTTCTTGCAACTACAAATAGACAGGGTACTTGTTAATTTTTTGCCATACCCACTTTAGATAAGAAATACCATATAGCCTCCTAAACTTTTCATCCACAAATATCACTGTAAAGAATTGACACATAAGTAAACATTTAGATGTTTTTTTTTCTATCATTAACCAGCAGAATACACAACAAATTACCGTATATTACTTTTATTATTTATACACTTTATGCAAGGTATAATTAACCTCTTCACTCCCCAAATTATTTATAGACATTTTTACGTTCATTTACTTTGCAAAATATAATTTAGTCCATAAAGCTGCCTTAAACATACATATTATATATAGTGGAAAATTTATTCATGCTTACCGTAATTTTCTTTTCCTGGCTATTATTCATGGCAGCATATACACATGGGTTAGCTCCTCCGCTACAGCCGATAGGACAGGAAAACCACCAAGGTTTTAAAAGGAGGCTCCATCCCTAAGGTCCTTAGTCAGTTTACAAGCTCTACAGTACATAAATAGAGACATTAATGGGTGGGAAGTATATGCTGCCATGAATAATAGCCAGGAAAAGAAAATTACGGTAAGTATGAATACATTTTCCACTTTCCTAGCTAATCATGGCAGCATATACACATGGGGAATACCCAAGCTTACAAAGGGAGGGACAGAATAGCCAATCAAATAATCAGAACAATTCAACATAGATAGAAGAATGAAGTGAGTTCAGTACTTGAGTACCAAATTGTGCATCATAGACTGTTTTAATGAACAGTATGAAATGCCAGACAAACGTGTCTAAAGAGGTTCAAATGCTAGCTTACAAAAAGTGTCAGCAGAAACCATTGCCATGGCAACCCATGATGCTGCAACAGCATGAGAGGAGAGTGCCCTGATACGCTCCAGCACAGGTAGAGAACGGATGTGACGTCCAAATTGTGCCTAGGATTGTAAGAGGATCTCAATGACCGTCTCAGGGATGCCTATACTAATATGGACTCCCGCATCAACACCAGAACTTGAGGATCCTGATGTGTCATGGGGCCTTGTAATAGGTCTGGACGTACAGGAATTTCCCTTGGAGGTTCCAGAATCATCTTATTCATCGAAGGAATTAGAGTCGACATGGTCTTCCACTGTCACCTTTTGCATTGCCTTTTTAGAAAAGTTGAAAACAGGAAAATATGTACATAAATTTGAGTCAGTGTATCCTGAACCTGAGCATTCTGGTCCTAGCATGTAAAAAATACTTCTGGACCTTATAGGTCCAAGTAATGGCCATCAGATCTATGTAGGGTATCAGACAATCTGTGTCAACCCCGATGATATGTCAGGACATGGTTGCCAATCCACCTTGTCCACAGTTATTCGGCTCCAGCAAACAGCCATTGTATTCTGAGCCACTGGTTGTTCTTCTGTGCCCTGATCATTATGGGCTGGAATTCCATCAATACGCATCTGTGAGACCCATCTTGGTAGATATAGGATACAGTTGCATTGATATTTGAGCAAATTTGGACCCACTCGTTCTTCAGCAAGCCTCTGAAGTGAAGAAGAACCTTGCAAATGACTCTTAATTCCATACAAATTAATGGAAATATTGTGCAACATGGTCCAAACACTGTGCAACCAATCTTATAAAAACTGGAATTCGAGCTAATAATCGACCAATGAGGTTCTGTTCACTGGAAACTCAGAGATCTAATCCCTCTTTCAGCTGCCAGGGTAAGGTGTAACTCCACTGATGGGGACATAGTAAGTGGCTGGCTCCAATAATCTCTCTCTTGTTAGACCAAGATAGGAAGGATCTGTAAGGAATCCAGAGATGCCATTGGGCCCATCTGACAAGGTGGAAGCCAGGATTCATAGTAGTTGCATCTATTTTCTTGCTATTACCAAGCAGAAATGAAGAAACTGGGAGAGAAAACCTTTACAATCTGTGGAACTGTTCCCGAGATAGGGAAAAGCAGAGCATAGAATTTTCCACTCAGGAATGCCAACCACTGAGCTGGTCTGAAACTGCTTTTCTTGATATTCATCAAGCATCCAAACTTTAGGAGTTATGAAATAACTATATACCTCTGTGTGCCTGCCTTCTGAGGGTCTAAGGCTATCAAAAGTAGATCCTCCAGATAATGGAACCAGATGGAGTTCTGGAGTTCAATAACACTATAAGCACATATAAAGATTCTTGGGGCCACATTGAGGCCAAATGGTAGGTTCTCTTCTGAGTTAATGCCGAAGATCTCTGCAGATTGGACTGAAAGTAAGCATCCTTGAGATATATAGAGGTAAGGAAATTATCCTTCCAGATTGCTTGAGATATGGATCTGATTGACTCCATCCCGAAGACTCTGACATTCAGCCTCTTGTTGGCCCCTCTTATGTCCAGTGTAGGCTTTCATGTGCTTTTCCTCTTAGCACCAGAAGAGAGGCAAAACTTGTCCCTGGAACTGCTCTTGTTCTGGGACCTAAAAAAAAAATCACCTCTTCCTTCTTCCTTCAGTGCTTTACATTTTGATTCATTGGTCTTAATACTCCTGTTGGTATGGAGACTCCTGTGCCCGTTAAGAAAAAACTCCAGTCTATATCAATCTGGACCATGGATACCACTCAAGCCTCCGGAGTATGACGAGCCCAGGTATGTGTGATCAGAAAAATGAGGCTCCTAGTACTGGAGGAGATATGTTCATTGCTGAAGAGCAAAACGACTGCATTATAGCTCCATTAGAACCTTGAAAGGCAGGTTTACCAACTGCCATGAGTTACCTCTGGAGTATTCCCTGCAGGGCCAGTAGCTCCATGTATCTCAGAAATACTGGTCACTGAAGGTTCTCCGGTCAGACTATGAGGACCTGGGATCCTTGGAACTTCCATCCTAAGGTACCAATGATACCGGAGAAACTGACGGAAGCGAAGCACAGAGAGATGGACACAGGTTTCTTCAGGAAGGAAGAGATTCTTTATTGGATCACCGATCGGGACTCAGAGGGACTAACGTCACCAAAATACCACAAGTTCTGAGCCCCGGACAATAGTGCAGGCTTGTTATATAGGCACATAACTCCTCCCATATTAAGCTCCACCCGCACATTCTCTTGACCAATCAATACAAATAAGAATTAACTTCCTGCTTGACCGCATGGCTTGTCCAGCACAATGGAGGAGGGGGAATACTACATCCTGTATTCTTGCACATGCTCCGTACACTACTGATCGTATCTTGCCTCGTGCAACCAACTGATCGATACGTCAGCATATGCACGTACACATGCCACGTTGTAATCTCGGCCTACTAAATTTATTTTTACCGAGATTCCACCACATTCCCCCCTTTGATGCCTCTTGATATTTCACAATTACTTGAGGCATCACTTAACCTTAGTTTGCATACACCGCAAGTTACCTTGAACCAGACCAGACTTAACTTATGATGTGAATCTTCAACACTCATCTTCCTGCATTGGTTCTCCCTGATCTAGAGCCTCATATTTATAAATTGCCATTATCTGTGCAGCAGCCTTCCTCTCTGCTATATTTTCTATCAGGCTTTGCACAGACCTAACTACTAAGGGTATAAGACACGGCAGGAGTAGACACAACATTAAAATCAGTAGGACTCCACCTACCACTGCCTTAAGCCCTCCAAACCACTCATACCAGCTACCAAACCAACTACTTGGATTATACCCTTTCCATACCTGAGTAGGCACATGCGCTAGTTTAACCATATGGCTAGTAAGCTCAGCTATTGCTTGCCCTTCGTCATCTATTTGAAAACAGCAATTGCTCAGGTTAAACTTCCCACATACACCTCCCTCTACTGCCAAAAGGTAATCCAAGGCTAATCTATTTTGGTAGACTGCTGTCCTCATCCTGGTATTATGCTTCGCTAGAAGATTGAGCGCTTGTGATGTCTCGTTAGTAATAATCTCAACCACCGCCTGTAATCTTATAATACGGTTGAGCATATAAATAGGGGTTCTATAACCAAAGGTACCATCTTCTGCCCACGTGGCTGGCCCATAATAATCTATAATACGCTGGGGAGGCCATTCATCATCTTCCCAGGCGCCTATCTCTATGGGTCCCCTTTTCTTCCTATGATTCACATCATACACTTTAACACCTAAAGTCTCACCTGTTTCAATAGGTAACAAGAAGAAGGATGGTTTGAGCATACCCAACACACATGCCCCTTCCCAGTCCTGTGGCAACTCCGAATAGGCTTTCTTACCACAGATCCAGTACAAATTTGCTGGGGCTCTCCAGGTAGATGTGATGGATAAATCAAACCACACATCCTTTAAATTGGCGTATCTAGCAAACGGGTTAGATGGTTCTGAGACATTTGAAGCCGACCACCAAGTTGTATTCTTTGTATCATCATCATAAGCTTTTTGCCCTAGACAAGTTAATTCTCCTACAGAAGTATTATACATCATTCCTTTCCTTGCTATGCAAACATAACCTATGATGGAGGTCTTTAATCTCCACTCAGATTTACCTCTAACACTCATATGATAATCGGCTTGTGTAGATATTAGTTGGTCAACTGCCTCAGAACCGGACATTACCTCCTTTGCTTCCCAAGGCCATTGGTCTCCCATGTTAGTACCTCCACACACATAGCAGTTGGTAACATTAAGACTACCGGCAATACTTTCAGCTAAATCAATGAACAGGTTTTTAGCATTATGGGGGATCTTATTATCTATACTCATCTCTTCATAAAAGGAATGGTATACTTGATGAGTTTGGGAGGATACCGTATCAGTCTCTATCCCTATAAACAATACTGTCCCAGGATCTAAACCCGTCCCATATATTTGAAACCCAAATAAATTGCCATACTTGTCTAAGAACTTATCGGGGTTATTTATAAGTATATGGACTGGGTTGCATTCCATAGACTTACAATATGGGCTGGTAGGCAACTTAGTCACTATCATGTCTTTGTCTACTGTCTGTCCCCAAGTTGCCCACCCCACACAAGACCAATATGGGCAAAAGTTATAATCTCTATTTGGGCATCTAGGACTCACATATTTATTTTTACTACTGGGACAAATATATTTATCATTAGACCCATACGTCCTCTCCCATCTAAGATCCCCACATACATTCCACGGCTTTCTACCACTTGATATCGCCTTACACGCATCAAATAGCAGAACACCCGAAGAATGTACGGATTCTAACACCGTCTTATTAATTAGGGTCCCCTGAGGATCTCCATTCCTGAGAGTCAACCAAATTGTACGAGGTTGATACTCTGGACTGAAGCACTTAGGTTCTCCTACTCCTAAATGGCACACACTATAGTCTATATTTAGATATCTACATCTCGATACATCTCCTTTACACTCGTATTGTGAATGCCAAATTAGGGTTTGGGAAATATGGTTACCTGTTCTTGTAGTCTTAATGCATACCTCACAGCTAGGAGTGTCGGTACCTCTACCTTCCTGAATATAAAAATACACATAAATAAACATTATCATCAACACATCTTTTGCCGTCATCCTCAGTCTTCGTCCGTGCGAAGGCACCTCAGCTTCCAGGATGTAAGGGCTGCAGGGAATGGAGTTCTGCTCGTCTTCACAGGAGTCCCTTCGAGACTTTCCCTGGCTTATATACTATATGTCGGTGGGCGGACAGGCTTTATTATGGCCTTCTCACTCACGCACCAAATCCCAAAAATAATAAAATTTGTAATCCACAATAGTTCCTCGTTACTCCGACTGAGTCGTGCGTTTTAACCGGATCTTGCAGGGATTCTCTGGATCTGCTGTAACTTGCCAAGAATCGACTGCTGCTGGTTTAACCCTGGAGTGATGTATCCACGGAGTCACTTCGGCTACTTTTATTGCTGTAGGGGTAGACAAAAGAACAACATAAGGACCTCTCCACTTGGGCCCTAACGGTACATTATTCCACTCTTTAATCCACACTTGGTCTCCTGGATGGTAACTATGAACTGGGGGATAAATATTCACAGGTAATCTATCTTGTACCCATTTCTGTACCTCCTCCATAGTCTTACCCAACTCTACAACCTGCTGCCGGGTAATTCCTTCTCCCAACTGACTCAAGTCCCCCCTTAAGTTACCGAGTACGGGAGGTGGTCGCCCATACATGATTTCAAAAGGAGAGAGGCCCATCCTTCTGGTAGGGGTACTGCGGATTCGCAATAGAGCTATAGGTAAAAGAACGTTCCACTTAAGTTGGGTTTCCTGACACATTTTAGCCAACTGATTCTTAATAGTTCTATTCATTCTCTCTACCTTACCAGAACTCTGGGGTCTATATGCCGTATGAAGCCTCCACTTTATACCAAGCATATGAGTCAGTTGTTGTAGGCACTGATGAACAAAAGCTGGACCATTGTCCGATCCTATAGAACAGGGTAGTCCATATCGGGGTATTATTTCTCGTAGCAGGAATCTCACAACTTCTCCTGCTTTCTCTGTACGAGTAGGACATGCTTCTACCCAGCCTGAATAGGTGCACACAATTACCAGCAGGTAACGATGTCCACCCGATTTAGGCATCACTGTAAAGTCAATTTGTAAATCGGACATGGGGAGTCCCCCCATAAACTGGACTCCTGGTGGCTTTACTGGTCCTTGTCTTGCATTATTTTTAGCACACGTTACACATCTTCGTACAATGGCCTGAGTCAAGTTGGACAATCTTGGTATGTAGAAATGTTTTCTGAGAGATTCTTCTGTGCTGTCTCTCCCAGAATGTGTCCCGTTGTGATAATTTTGGACAATTTCTACCGCTAGTGATGCTGGTATGACTATTCTTCCATCTTCTAGCTGATACCATTTGTTCTCCAAATACGTTCCTGGTTCAGTCTTTAACCACTCCTCTTCTTGAGCTGTATAAACTGGAGTCCATTGGGACAGTGGAGTTGGTATAAGAGCAGCTATATGCCCCACATATTCCTGTCTTCCTGATTCAGCAGCACGCTTAGCTGCACTATCTGCCATCCGATTTCCTTTGGTTACATCACCATCTCCTCTCAGATGCGCTCGACAATGTATGATACCGACTTCTTTCGGCTCCCACACTGCTTCCAATAGTTGTAGGATTTCAGCTGCGTACTTGATTTCTTTGCCTTCTGAATTCAGTAGTCCTCTTTTTTTATACAAAGCTCCGTGGGCATGAGTGGTTAAAAACGCATACTTGGAGTCCGTGTAGATGTTCACTCTTAAACCTTCAGCCAATTGTAACGCTCGTGTCAGTGCTATCAATTCTGCCTTTTGTGCTGATGTTCCTTTCGCCAGTGGCCGAGCTTCTATCACCTTGTCTATTGTTGTCACTGCATATCCTGCATAGCGGATCCCTTCTTTCACATAACTACTGCCGTCGGTATAATATTGAACATCGGGGTTCTGGATGGGAAAATCACGAAGATCTGGTCTACTTGAGAATACTTCATCCATTACTTCCAAACAATCATGTTGACTTTCAGTAGGTTGTGGCAAAAGGGTAGCTGGATTTAAGGTGTTTACAGTCTCTAAATGCACTCTTGGGTTTTCACACAACATTGCTTGATACTTGGTCATACGGCTATTACTAAACCAATGATTTCCTTTGTAATCCAACAACGTCTGTACTGCATGTGGGACTCGTACATAAAGTTCTTGACCCAGAGTGAGTTTATCGGCTTCAGCTACTAGCAGGGCGGCTGCAGCTACGGCTCTTAGACAAGGTGGAAGTCCGCTGGCCACTGCATCCAATTGCTTAGACATGTAGGCAACAGGTCTTTGCCATGATCCCAAGTACTGTGTCAATACTCCCACAGCCATTCTTCTTTGCTCATGTACATACAGGTAGAATGGTCGTGTGTGATCAGGTAGACCTAATGCTGGGGCACTCATCAAGGCCTTCTTCACATCTTCAAATGCCGTTTGCTGTTCTTGGGTCCATAAGAAGGGGTCGTGCTCTGTACCTTTGATAGCTGCGTACAGAGGTTTTGCCAGTATCGCGTAGCTGGGAATCCATATCCTACAGAAGCCTGCTGCCCCCAAGAATTCTCGCACTTGTCTTCTATTCTTGGGTATCGGTATTTGGCACACAGCTTCTTTTCTCTCTGGCCCCATAATTCTTTGACCTTCAGAGATATGGAATCCCAGATATTTGACAGTTGGCAAACACAACTGAGCCTTCTTTCTAGATACCTTATATCCTGCCTTCCAGAGAATGTGTAGTAGATCGTGCGTTGCTTGCTGACAGATTTCTTTTGTAACTGCTGCTATCAACAAGTCATACATACTGTAACAATACACACTCTCCTGGGATGGACTCGAAATCCAGTAGATCTTGACTTAGAGCTGAACCAAATAGGGTAGGTGAATTTTTAAACCCTTGGGGGCAGTCTTGTCCAGGTCATTTGGCGTTTTGAGCCCGTTACAGCGTTCTCCCATTGGAAAGCGAAAATACATTGACTTTCTGCGGCAATTCGGAGGCAAAAGAAGGCATCTTTGAGGTCTAAGACTGTAAAGTAAGTAGCCCCGCCCGGAATTAAAGCAAGCAGGTTATATGGATTGGGTACAACTGGATGTATACTAACAACCGCATCATTGACTGCTCTCAAGTCCTGCACAGGTCGATACTCATCTGTACCGGGCTTTTGAACAGGCAGCAATGGGGTGTTCCAGGGGGAAGTACAGAATTTTAGGATACCATACCGTATGAACTTATCCAGATAAGATTGGATGTTCTTCTTAGCCTTCTGCGGGATGTGGTATTGTCTTAGGCTTACTGGATAAACCCCAAGTTTTAGTTCAATTTTAATAGGTGGAATATTGCGGGCCAGTCCTGGTGGGTTGTTCTCTGCCCAAACTCCTGGTATGTTGAATAAAGACTCATCACTCCTAGGGTTTTGGTTAGTCAACGCTGTATAAAGTCGCCACTCTTCTTCCTTTGGTACGGATAATGTCATAATACCTGAAGGTCCATTAAACTTTAAGGATGTTGTTCCATTTGGTAGGAACGTAATCTGCGCTTGTAATTTTGACAGCATATCACGTCCCAGCAATTGGACTGGACATTCAGGCATATAAAGGAATTGATGTTTTACTACGTGGCCTTCCAATGTACAGAGTCGACTTTTAAGAACCGGTTTTTCAGCACTTCTTCCAGTTGCTCCTATTACAGTAATAGTCCTTCCAGATGGAGGAGCAACTAGATTAGTCACCACTGAATGTTCAGCACCAGTGTCGATCATGAACGCACTCCTTTTTCCCCCTATTGATACATCGACCATAGGCTCCGCTCGACCAAGGGGGATGGAGCCCGGTCGGTATCAATAGTCCTCCATGACCGTGTCAGCCAATCCTACAAAGTCCCTACCTTCTCTATCGCGGGACCTTTGCGCTGCTGGGAAATACCTATCTTCCCTAACACTTCCTCTGTTCCCATTGCTCCCTCTATTACCATTACTCCCTCCGGGGCCTCCTCTACCTCTCGCTCTGCCTCTAAAGTTTCCATAACCTGTCCTAGGTCTGTCTCTCTCACACTGTTCTCTTCGAGGACACTCATTTCTCCAATGCCCTTCTTCCTTACAGTATGCGCACTGATTTCTACTTAGAGGTTCCTCATTCCACTTACTATCGCCTCTATCTGGGCCCCGTCTATCTACGCCTGCGATCGCTACCGCTAGCATGTCTGCCTTTCTACGCATCTTGCGCTCTTCCTCTTTCTTACTTTCTGTTTCCCTATTCATATATACCTTATTCGCTACCTCCATTAGTTGGGTGATGGACATACCTGCAAACCCTTCTAACTTCTGTAGCTTGCGCTTAATATCTCCGTAAGCTTGGCTGACAAAGGCAGAGTTCACCATTCGGGAATTATCTGCGTCTTCCGGATTAAAGGGTGTATACAAGCGGTATGCCTCCAATAATCGGTCATAAAAGACACTGGGCGCTTCATCACTTTTCTGAATCACCTCAACTGTCTTCGACATATTAATGGCTTTCTTTCCTCCGGCTTTCATGCCAGCAATTATAGCATCTCTATAGGCTCTGAGTTGAACCATATCAGCACCATTTACATTCCAATCGGGATCGGTGTTGGGATAATGTGTTGCGGCCCATGCTGATGGATTGGCTTGGTTTAAAGTACGGGCTTTATCCTCTAGTGCTTTAATGGCCGCTTGATTAATTCTTGTCCTTTCCTCATTGTTGAATAAAGTCATTAATAACTGCTGGCAATCAGCCCATGTCGGGTTATGTGTCTGTACTATTGAGGTGAACAGATCAGTCATAGCTTGTGGTTTCTCAGTATACGAGGAATTGTGGGTCTTCCAATTTAAGAGATCGGTTGTCGTGAACGGGACATATACAAAGACTGGGTCAGCATGTGCCATTTGGCCTGCGGCATCGATATAGGCTGACCCAGGATTCATACGAAGAGGCATCTGATAGTGTTTTAATTGTTGGGCACCGGTCAGTTGTCGGGTCTGTATGGGGCTACGTGGAGGGGCGTCAGTCATAGGTTCCAGTCGGGGAGAAATAGGGTATGGGGATGTGGGAGCTTGGTTTTGGGAAAAGGTTGTAAATAAAACACTTCGAGTCGAGCTAGAAGAAGCTTGACCGGAAGTCTGAAGTGGCGCCAAATCAGGATATTCGGATCTAATGGGGGTTGGCTCTGATTCCGGAAGGGGAGATTTAGTACGAGAGGGGGTGGATTCTGTACTGGAGGAGGAAGCGGAAGTGGATGAGGGCAATGAGGGAAGGGTTGCAGGACTTCCTGCATTTGCGTCACTTCCTCTTAACGGAAAGTAAGGGGGCGGCAAAGGGATCTCGGACTCAGGGGGCGTGTCCAAAATGGGCCTAACACCAGTCCTAGTGGACAAACAAGTCCTAGCTACCATGAGGCGACATTGCTCCTCGTGGCATGTCTGAAGCCATTTTGGCGAGTCATTTACGGCCTGTCTCCAACAATCAATATAAGGAAACTGGCCGTAAAGTTCAGGCCTACCCGATACAGCCACGTGTAAGCGCTGTACCAGAGTTGGATCCAAACTGCCACGTGGCGGCCATGCCGCAACCAAAGTAGGCCACTCCCTAGTACACAAAGTGACCAAACGTACAGGAGACATTTTAACCCCAAAATCACATGTCTTGAATCCCTTTTTAAAATTCTTCACCATACAACCTAAGGGATCCGGAATCGTTGACTGCGACGCGCCCATACTTATCAATGGAACGTCGTTGACAACGAATACTATGCACGCGTACTATTCAACAGTCACACCCGTTTCCTCTGGCAACAGCACCACGTGGTACAGTTACCAAGTGAAACGTATACAATAACACAATAAACACTCAGGGAATTCCCGTACACACACAGCTGTTACACCAGTCACTAGATAATCAATATTATGCCCTTTGGCGAAACTATACAGTCACCCACGCTATAATTCTCTATATACGAATTACCCGTCTATAACACACCCCAGTAACATCGTCTTTTACAAATAGCGGTTACAGTACGGTTAGCATAGGTCAAAGCACAAGTTAAGGTCACAATACAATTATTAGTGGTTATGGTGTTAAACATGTAATGGACGACAATGATTAGTACTTATATACAGTGTCAGTAAATATACAGGGTTATGGTACCGTGCACTATAATACAGCAACACACTATTAACACTCTCGCTAGACGGCTGAGCTCGCGCTATCTAACAAGATATACACTTTACTAAACAATCTTTATCACATTTACAATTCCCAACTAAACTATTGGCCAGTACCTTGATGGACTACCTAAAAACAATCTACATACGTTTTGGTTAGCCACACTGCCCAAGCACCACATATAGCGAGCTAGAGGACCGAATTTACACAGACGCCTCTTAGTCGATTACTATCAAAAATCTAGTGGGTTCCAAATTTACACGCCTTCCCACTTAGCCAAGATAGGTTGAGAGCTAGCGAACCGAATTTACACAGACGCCGCTTAGTCTCCCGGTCCCTCCGACCTAGCGAACAAAATATACACCCTAGAACGCTAGTCTAGACAAGACACCGGTGTCCGGCTAGGGCTATTTACACCAGAGCCCCGCCTGACTAACAAAATCAAACGGTCTGACTAAAGAGCGTTCGATCGAGCGGTGCGCCTTCGCTCCTTCCCTCCGACAGAGGGGGCAGATTCCATACACAAATAACCCCTTATGGGCCTACCGCACAATCGGTATACCCCTAGTGGGTCTGCCGTCTAAAACAGCAGTTGTCTTACCTCCTCGTTCCTGAACCTGAGTTCACACTCATCGACGGGGACACCCCAGCACTTCTCACGTAGAGGCCGATGATCTCCTGGACAACAGACCAGTGGCGCCGAGACGAAGGGAGGTCCACGCAGAAGTTCAGGGGTGCAGCCGTAGAGAACGTGGGCAAAGATAGACCGTCTCACGCCTCTGCCTCTCAGCTACCGTTGAACGATGAGCTTCCCGGCCAATGCACCAAATGATACCGGAGAAACTGACGGAAGCGAAGCACAGAGAGATGGACACAGGTTTCTTCAGGAAGGAAGAGATTCTTTATTGGATCACTGATCGGGACTCAGAGGGACTAACGTCACCAAAATACCACAAGTTCTGAGCCCCGGACAATAGTGCAGGCTCCTTATATAGGCACATAACTCCTCCCATATTAAGCTCCACCCACACATTCTCTTGACCAATCAATACAAATAAGAATTAACTTCCTGCTTGACCGCATGGCTTGTCCAGCACAATGGAGGAGGGGGAATACTACATCCTGTATTCTTGCACATGCTCCGTACACTACTGATCGTATCTTGCCTCGTGCAACCAACTGATCGATACGTCAGCATATGCACGTACACATGCCACGTGGTAATCTCGGCCTACTAAATTTATTTTTACCGAGATTCCACCACACCAATATCTTGCAGCCCTCATTCGCCTTTTAAATGTAATTATCCAAAGTTTTCCCAAACAGCACCACCCCTTCAAATAGAATGGTGTAGAAGGCAGACTTGGAGGATGAGTCATCATCGCATAAATAGAACCATAATGCTTTCTTAGCTGCTATAGATAAAGCCATTTGATCCAGAGAATATCCCAGTTACATCTAGGAAAGTTTCTGTGAAGAAGTCTGTTGTAACCTGAAGACTTCAGACTGCCTCTTCAATCTTGGCTTTTAATATCTCTCTCCATAGTAGCCTTTAGATCTTTAATCACATATTTCATGTTTGTAGAAACAGCCGCGGAAGTCACAGCTGGCTGGCCTCCTGCAATGGTAGGCGTAAAATTTTGGACAGGTCTGCATCCACCTATCCATAAGTGTGCACTACTTACTTGCTTACTTTGTAAGCCCTGCCCGCATGTCATGTGGCTGCACAGTGATAGGTCATGCTGAAGCGACAACCTTCTGGAGGAAGTCAGTGCATAACCGATTCCTTCCACTGTTTTCTCCTCATAACCAGATCCTGGAGAAGAATCAGACACCCGACAAATAATAATAACTAAATATTACCTGTGGTAAAGTATTAAAGGGACACTCCAGGCACCCAGACCACCTTCTGCTCATTGGAGTGGTCTGGGTGCCAACTCCCACTACCCTTAACCCTGCAAGTGTAATTATTGCAGTTTTTTATAAACTGCAATAATTACCTTGCAGGGTTAAGTCCTCCCCTAGTGGCTGTCTACCAGACAGCCACTATAGGTCACTTCCTGCATCATAGCACAGATTATCTGTGCTAGAGCGTCGCTGGACGTCCTCACACTGTGTGAGGACCTCCAGCGTCGCTCTATTCCCCATAGGGAAGCATTGAAATAAATTTTCAATGCTTTCCTATGGGGTGCGCCAATGCGCATGCGCGTCATTGCCGCGCATGCGCATTGGGACTCCTCGGCCGGTGGGCGGGATCAGTTTCGCCCACCGGCTGACGGAGGAAGAAGGTGGAGCTGCGGGGGAGGAGCAGGCAGCGACGTGGGACATGTCGCTGCCTGAGGTAAGTGACTAAAGGGGTTTTCACCCCTTCAGTAACCGGGTATTGGGGGGTGGGAGGGAGAGGGACCCTCCAGTGCCAGGAAAACAGATTGTTTTCCTGGCACTGGAGATTCCCTTTAAGAAAAAATGTGCACTGTTAAATTCTATAAGAAACCAGCGAAACAGCTTTAAAACAGGCTGAAGACAGCACTCATCCATGTCTGGAGACCCTGCAAATACTTACCAAATAAGTGTGGTATGTTTATGGTAATTTTCCCTTTATTTTAGGCACTTTCTGGCAATTGCCCTTATCCAAGATGACTGCCACAACTTGTATTCCCACAATGCAAGTCATCTGTATTAGGCCCAATAAGGCACAAACTGCACACATGTGGGCCTATTCTGAGTGTGTTTGCTGTTTAGAGACCAGGGAGAGGACTCTGTCTGAAGCCTACATGGCCCCTAAACACCCAGGGTATCGGGAATAAATCAATGGGACCGAGGGGAAGCAAAATAGATAACAAAAGTGCCTGCAAGGGAGTAGAAAAGGCAACCACGTGCAAAAAGTCACAGTTTAACCCCTTAAGGACACATGACATGTGTGACATGTCATGATTCCCTTTTATTCCAGAAGTTTGGTCCTTAAGGGGTTAACCCCTTAAGGACACATGACATGTGTGACATGTCATGATTCCCTTTTATTCCAGAAGTTTGGTCCTTAAGGGGTTAAATGCACCACAGTCTAAAGGCCTCAAGGTATAAAAGGTAACACAGTTTCCAAAATGTATCACAGTTTTAAAATATCAGTCTTCAAATGCATTGCAGTTTTCCAAATGTACTGCAGTTACCAATGACTTGCAGTATTACATGCACCAGTATTAAATGCAAATTTAAATGAAACAGTTTTAAATGCCACACAGCTTAAATGCAGCACAGCTTAAATGCTTCCTAGCAAAAGCACAACCGCATAATGTACCACAATCTTAAAAATAAGGTACAGCTGTATGATGCACTAGTTTAAAGATATCAATGCTTAAATGCATCACAGCATAAAAGCACAACTGCATAATGTACTACAGTAAAACAGGCAAATAAAGTAACGAAGATTAAAAAAAGGGCTGTAGGACAGGAAAAAGACTGAGGGCCTTAGGGATGGAGCCTCCTTTTAAAACCTTGGTGGTTTCCCTGTCCTATCGGCTGTAGGGGAGGAGCTAACCCATGTGTATATGCTGCCATGATTAGCCATGAAATATATATATATATATGAACAATTATCAGCTTGTGTAGGAACATGTTACTGCCAGGAGACACTGTCCACGCGTATAATGCCTGCAAGTGCTCTGAAAATTTCATCAATTCCATTCCAAACAATGTGGAAGGGTTCTACCATTCCTACAGTCAAGATCTGGAGATGGATGAATAGGTTTACCCATTTCACTGTGAGCATTCTAGAGATTAATATAGTTTTCCATAGCACTATTAAATTGCAATTTGCTTACGTATGTGCTAGTACCAATATTGAATCAAACTCATACAGCTCTGTTAATAATGATTCAGACTTATACAACTTTCTTCACTTGATTTAGGACTTTGCAAATGTAAGACTTTGTGTTTGTTTGAAAGGTACGCTCAAAGACTTTGCCACATTTACCTGTTTGGCATGGAACTACACAATCACTAACACCATGGTTGTTGCTAAGATCAAAAGTAATCGAGACCAAGAGTAATTTGTTGACCCCTTCCTAAAGCTCCATACTGGCCCTCCCCAATTCCACAATTTAACATGCCTCTTGGCACACTCACAGTTACTTACAGACTCACACACATTGACACTCATGGGCAGACACACAGACATGCACCAACATATATATACACACACACACACATACACACACACATACATACATACATATATATAGCCAGACAGGCATATAGAGGCACAGATAGGTACATAGGCACAGAGAGGAACCAGAAGGTACACACAGGCACAGACAGGCAGGAGGTGTGTCTCATTAACAGGCAGTTCAAGATTGTGTTACCAGTGGTAACTCTATACGCAGTAGAAATCATGATAACATCTCAATGTGCAATTTAAGCAGACTTCTTCAACTTTTGTCATCTATTTTATATTTCTCTTAATATAAGTGTTAATATTTTTTGATTGCTGATTAATGGAAAACATATAAATGTATTTATAGGATGCGACAGAGAACTGTTTTAGAAAATATAATGGGTGATATATAATGGGGCTGTCAGTTCTCCACAAACATGATCCTAAGCATGCAATACCTCATTGTGATTAATCTATGGAGAACCCTTTATAACATGTGTGACAGACCCATCTGTATAACTATTATTGCTGGTTCATCTAGTTGCCTTCCTTTTCCTGGAATTGCCTGTTCGTATACCCCTATTCGTATGTTTGACTTTTTACCGTATGAACTTGCCGAACAGACGGCCACCCAGAAGAGAAGTGTGCTGCTGGTTAACCTCTTGATCCCAATTAGAACGTTGTGGTTAACCGCAGACACCTCTTAATTATAACCGAATAAAGGGTGGTCGTCGTTCGTATGTCGACCACGAGGCGGCGGCCATTTAAAACCATGCGAAAGACCAGCGGTGTTCGGCACAGATTCTATGGAACTAAAAACGGACACTCTTTCTGCCAAACACCGCCCTTCTCAGTTGACAAGGCATGCGACCACCGGGCGTTCGGGAGTTTGGATTACACGAATGGACTTAACCCAGATAGCCATCCCATGGAGTCAATCTCATACTGAAAGAATTTGACTCCATGGCGATTGAACTGTGCGTATGGGAATAAGAATATGCACTCAGATTCAGGTTATCTGGGGATACGTTGCACGAATGTAATATGTTCGGTAGTTGTATAATTATTTATTTTTATGGGGTTTTTGTGTTTGATTTAAAATGTCGATTTGCCTCTGTCCTGGAGATAATTGAATTACTTCACAATTATCTCCAGGGCAGAGGGGAGGAAACCGGGATGCATTATGGGAATATTTTGTGCCTGTATATCTGAAAGTGCCATATGTCTGTCTGTCATTACAGTCTCCCATTTGGTCCCCTAGGGGAGTGTCCACCAAGTGGGAGAACTGCATAAATACGGGCGGGTAGCCCACAGTAAAGCAATTTCTTGTTTTACCCTCAATGCGGAGCTTGGTCTCGTTATTGGAGGGGGGATTTACTACACGGTTAGCGACTGATTGCTGAAACCGTAAGCCGCTTGGAGGATATATTTGCTCGGCTGTTAGCCGCGATTCGTGGATTTATTGTTCGTGAGTTTGGGGATATCCGTACGGGTCCCGGTGGAGATTGGTGCATTCCCATGGTTGCAGTTCGTACGATTGGATTATATACGAATCGAGCTTGCATTCTTGCAAAAGGGGACGCTTAACTAAACGGCGGCTTCACTCCTTTGTGCCAGAGGGGTCTTAACAACATGAATACCAGTATTCTTTCTGAAACATTTTAGGAAAGATAGGTTATGGAGAAGAAATTGTAATTTGCTCAATAAAAAATAAATGAATAAAACATCTCTCTCTCTCCGTATATATATATAAATACGAGAGAGAGAGAGAGAGAGAGAGAGAGAGAGAGAGATTTAAAATAAATTAAAAATAAGATTGTCAGCTTAATTTTAAACAAATCTTGTGCACAAACAGGATAAATCATTTACCCATGGTTAAAGGAACACTATAGTCACCTAAACAACTTCAGCTTAATGAAGCAGTTTTGGTGTTTAAATCATGCCTCTCAGGTTTCACTGCTCAATCCACTACCATTTAGGAGTTAAATCACTTTGTTTCTCTTTATGCAGCCCTTGCCACACCTTCCCTGGCTCTGATTGACACAGCCTGCATGAAAATTAAACTGGTTTCACTTTCAATCAGATGTAATTTACCTTAAACAATTTTATCCCTTGCTCTGTAAATATAATTTAATCAAGTACAGGACGCTCTTGTATGGTCTAGCAAGCTATTAACATAGCAGGGGATAAGAAAATCTAAATTTAACAGAAGTTGCAATAAAGGAAGGATAAACATTAGATGGCTCTTTACAGGAAGTGTTTATGGAAGGCTGTGCAAGTCAAATGCAGGGGTGTGTGATTAGGGTTCATAAACAGAGTGATTTCACTCTTAAATGGCAGATGATTGAGCACTGAGACTGCATTTTTGGCATGATCTATATGCCGCTAATGTTGCATTAAGCTAAAGTTATTTTGGTGACTATTGTATCCCTTTAAGAGTTTTTTCAGAGATTGTAATTGAGTATCTTTAAACATTCTTTATAACTTGTGTTCCTTCTTTGTATCATGCTGGTAATAATGTAAGCAGTTATAAGGTCAATACGGCACTGCCGAGATTCCAATGTACCCTGAATATAAAATCCAATGCATTGTACTGCTGCAATTACCAATTAGAAATTCATATAAAGATATCACTTTGATTTCTCACTATGATGTACTTAATTAAAGTAGTATTTGAAACACAAAAGATTGCATCTATGGAAGCCATTTTGCTGTAGTCTGATCCTCAGTGATTAATGAACAGATCTAATATTTTTTTCCAGGTATCACTACTTATTAAAAACACAGCAACATGAAACTGAAGATTGCCTGTGGCATGATTAGATCTCTCTTATTTTAACTTTTTTGGTCTTTATTCTTTTGGAAAAAAACCTCTAGTTAATGTCAACCTCAATTGAGTAATCACTCTATGTTCTTCATGTGCATACGTAAAATTATTTTTCAGATAAATCAATTCTTTGAATAGGGCTTGGTATTCACCTCTATCAAGAGGGAGATTGTGTCCCTCGAGCTTTCAATATTTAATTACATAAAAAATTAACATAAATGGTATACATTGTTTTTGAGGATTGTGAAAATTCCACTTCTTGAAAATATAAGAAATCTTGAAAATTGTATTATAATCATTTTGATCAAGCTACATTGTTTGATTTAACTTTCTTTTTGAATGTGTGCTATGCAGCTTGGATTACCGGATTGGTCTTTTCAAATTTCACTTAAATGAACAGTTTGTCTTGACAAATGTGACAGACAGTAGGTAACATAAAATTGTTGATGGCTGACAGGCCAATTTAAGCAAAGCATTATAAAAATATTATACCATTATTATGCATCACTGTATCCATAATTATATTTAACAATATGTACTAAGATGATGAAGACCAATGCATTCATGTAGTTTAATTTGTGAGCAATATCTATCTAAAATCTAGAAAATAATCACATTGACAGTAACTTTAAAGTACTATAGTTTGATATTATTACAATTGATGGTGTATTTTATATAGTATACAACTGTGAGTTTCCAATTTGCCATGCAAATGAGCCAAAACTGGCTTTCAGACACATAGCAGAATTCATCCTATAGTTCTGCAGGTACCCTTAGCATAGGTCACTGTATTAGGCACAGCTCTTAAATTTTTTTAAAAACATTGCAGGGGTTGTGATCCAAAAAGACTAGTGGCCAAAACAATCACCGGTTCTGTACAGTTTCAGCCTTGTAGATCTTGTCAGCAGAAGTGTCTCTTAACCCCTTAAGGACCGAGGACGGTTCAGGACCGTCATCGGCATTTTTGCCTTGCCGACCGCTGACGGTCCTGAACCGTCCTAACGGTCTTAGTTACTTACCCGATCGCCGTCGTTCCCCCGGCGGCGATCGGCATTGCTCCCGGTGTGGGGAGACTGCCTGCAGCCCAGACAGTCTCCCCATGGCGGATTAGGACCTCTGTGGCCATGTGATCGCTCAACAGGGCGACCACATGGTCACAATAGGTGTCCATGTGTCTGCCTGCAGGGGGACTGTCTGTGCTGACAGGCAGTCTCCCTGCTAGTGTAAAATCCTAAAAAAAAATAAAGGTTAACGTTAATAAATAAAAATAATAATTATATATGTGTATATATATATGATATATATAGACGTATATTATACATATATAATATACGTCTATATATCATATATATAATGTCATACTAAGTGTATTTTTATATTAATATGTACATATATTAATATAAAAATACACTTATAATTAAATTACACACGTGTATATATATATATAATATATATAATAACTATATATATTGTATATATATATTATTATAACATACAAATAATAAGTAATTTAAATTAAATAAAAAAATGTAAAAATAATAATAAAAAAAAATTTCTATATGAAATTTTATTCTAACTGTATTTTGATATTAATATATATATATATATTTATATCAAAATACACTTAGAATGAAATTGTATATATATCTATGTATATATAAATAAATAAAAAGAATACGAAATATACATGTCATATACAAAATTACATAAATAATTATATAAATATACACGTAGACTTCAAATATATAAATATGCATATATATTTAAATTCTACGTGTGTATTTATGTAATATTTTTACATAATTAAGTTATTTTATTGATTGCAATTTAAGGGACCTGCCTGCCAACCCAGGTCGAAAGTCCAGAGAATTTAATTTGTTAGCACTGTATTTTACCCTGTAACATTCTACGACACCCTAAAACCTGTACATGGGGGGTACTGTTTTACTCGGGAGACTTCGCTGAACACAAATATTAGTGATTCAAAACAGTAAATCATATCACAGCGATGATATTGTCAGTGAAAGTGACTTTTTTTTATTTTTCACACACAAACAGCTTATTTTACGGATGATGTAATTGTTGTGATACATTTTCCAGTTTTGAAACACTAATATTTGTGTTCAGCAAAGTCTCCTGAGTATAACAGTACCCCCCCCCCCCCCATGTACAGGTTTTATCGCGGTTTTGAAAGTTACTGGGTCAGATATATGGGTCAAATATTTTTACATTGAAAATGGCCCTGGTTGGTTACGTTGCCTTTGAGAGCGTATGGTAGCCGAGGAATGAGAATTACCCCCATGATGGCATACCATTTGCAAAAGAAGACAACCCAATGTATTGCAAATGGTGTATGTCCAGTCTTTTTTAGTAGCCACTTAGTCACAAACACTGGCCAAAATTAGCGTTCAATTTAGTTTTTTACTTTTTTCACACACAAACAAATATGAACGCTAACTTTGGCCAGTGTTTGCGACTAAGTGGCTACTAAAAAAAGTCTGGACATACCCCATATTGAATACCCTGGGTTGTCTACTTTAAAAAAATATGTACATGTGGGGTGGTATTCAGAGATTTATGACAGATAATAGTGTTACAATGTCACTATTGATACATTTTAAAAATGTATGTTTTGAAACCGCAATATCCTACTTGTACTTATAGCCCTATAACATGCAAAAAAATAGCAAAAAGCATGTAAACACTGTGTATTTTTAAACTCAGGACAAAATTTTGAATCTATTTAGCAGTTTTTTTCATTCGCTTTTGTAGATGAGTAAAAGATTTGTCACATAAAAGTCAAAAAACATGTGTTTTTTTTCAATTTTTCATCATATTTTTTCATTTTTTTTAAATTAAATTACATGAGATTATATAAATAATGGTATGTAAAGAAAGCCCATTTTGTCCTGAAAAAAACAATATATAATTTGTATGGGAACAGTAAATGAGAGAGCGGAAAATTACAGCTAAACACAAACACCACAAAAGTGTCAAAAAGATGCCTGGTCGCAAATGTACAACATCGCAAAAACAGTCCGGTCCTTAAGGGGTTAAAGTATAAAGCTAGGTGCCAAAAACAATTGTGGAGAGAGGAAACACAAAAAACTCCCCATCTGAAACAATTTCAAGCTGTTAGAACAAATGTTTTAAATAATTATTCTGCAAAACTTCCACAGACTTTTATGGTAAGCTCTGTAAATAATTTGAAAAGGCTTTTTTTCTAACAGATTGGAATGATTTCTAATGCTGATTAAATTGAGTCCATGAGAGGACCATAAGAAAGGCTCTGCTCAGCAGATCATGAGAGTACTGTATATGGTGTCTAACAAACAAGCAGAATAGAAGGAATAAACAAAACAAAACAAAAAGACAAATAGGAAAGGAGACATGCAAAAATAAGAATGTATGTATAACTTAGTCCATAGGTCCATAGAGAACATACATACAATAATCAAAACCTTCCCAGGCCCTATAACCTTGTTTTGAGATATTGTGACATATTTAGAAAAACATTTTTCTGCAGTGCACAATAAATAATTATTTAATAAATCATCGCCTGCTTTGGAATTATAGTAGATCTCATCCTTCTGACTGGTTTGAAATCATGGGATTTAGCTCTTCAACAAATACCAATATTTGGCCTTGTATTGAAGAATAATCAATTTGACTCTAATTTGAACCCTTAGTTCTAATCATAAAAAAAATATTACATGAAAACTACAAACTCTGCCATAGACACATTTTAGAGAACGTAATTAATGAGTGTTGTTGTGAATGACAAACATGATCGGTCTATAACTGTAAGGGCAAACGTAAAGACAATTTAATTTCCTGATTCAATTTTTTTTTTTACGTTGGAGACAGCTCTTTTCTTGCATGCAGTGTTCAATTTAGATACACCGAAGGGCAAATATTGTGTTGGCCATTTTATGTTTTGATTCACACTCTGAAGAACTGCTTTGTAGGCACTCTGTCTATATGTTTGAACTGCTACAGTTATCTTAATGCTGACAGGCATGGTACATCAGCTTATATCGACTAATCCAGGACAACCGCAGGGTAATCTATTCCACTTGTCAGCATCTATATATTGTGATAGATCTGGCAGTGGTAGTTTACAAGTGCTTTTATACAAAATATAATTTTAGATACGGGTGCCACTTTCCCTATTTAAAAGACAGTCTAGTTCTTTTAAATATCCTTTTTTTCCCATCGCATTAAAAGGGTAAAT
This sequence comes from Pelobates fuscus, assembly GCF_036172605.1. Classification (NCBI taxonomy): domain Eukaryota; kingdom Metazoa; phylum Chordata; class Amphibia; order Anura; family Pelobatidae; genus Pelobates; species Pelobates fuscus. Next base: position 56,156,439 of record NC_086325.1, read on the forward strand.
AAACAATGTATGCACTGTAAAAACATGGATCAGAACACTTACCAAAACCATTCCTGCATGTCAGTTATGCAGGTAATTCACCCTGAGGAAGTCATCTGATGAAATGCTTAGGGCTCTACAACCTGTGTTACTAAAGTTAGATGTTCCATTCTTTTTCATACACACATCTGCATTGTGTCTCTCTTTGCTACAAGGTCCAATGATCATCTGTTGGAAATTTATTTTTTTGTAATTTATAAAAAAAAAAATCCTAATCTGCCAAAAATCGATTTTATAGAAAATACTCATTAGTACTAATTAGCCAGAATAATAATTATTTTTTCAGTGTTCTTTTTCGTTTTGTTTTGCTTTTTACAGTGTTGTTAACACACATGCATGTGCATACAGTGAGAGAGCGAGAAACACATGTAAAGATATAGATAAACTGAGATATCTCAGATTTTTTTTAAAAAGATGACGAAATTAGATTAACTTTGTAGTAACCCAATTAAAATTTACAGTGCAAATGCAAAGGTTATTCACGTTATGGTAATTGAAATTTAGCACTTTGTGAGAGAAACAAGAAAGTTTAAAACAGGCCATATGGTCAGTTCTGAATTAAAATAAATAAAATAGTAGAGCGTTTAAGTGTACCCATAGAGATAAAAGAACATCTGATAGGATGCATCTGATGGAAACTGTGCTATGATCACTGTGTGAGAACAGTGCTCAGAGACTCTGAATTAGATCCATGGCAGCCTGATTTTTATTTTTTTTGGAAGCAGACGGGAACAAATGGGTCCAGTTGACACAGTGCAGTGGTAACCTAAAATTCCATGTATCCTGCCTTGTTGAGTCAGCATTACTGAGAATACCCTATACCATTAGAGAACAGTTTACAGCAGGTTTCCCCATTCTGAAATGACATCTGTCTTTGTAAATTGTGCTATAATGATACAGTACTTTTTCAAAGCAGTAACATTGTGACATGACAGTGATGGTTACTTTCGTTAAATCAACATTTTTAAAAATAATCATGTGACTGAATAAGGCAGAAAAATATCTTATTGCATTTGTCAAAAAATGGTGTTAAAATAGCTGCATAAAAAGGACACAAAATGACTAAGTGAAATACCCAATTTATTTACTTTTGCAAATGATACACCTTAGACAAGGTAATTTGAATTCAATTGCTGCAAAAAGCCTTAAAATGAGACATGTACCTCTCAGAGTTGCAACTTCAAATAATGAAACAAAACATGGCAACCTTTTAGTGCCTGCACTATACAGAAATCTGAAAAGGTATACACTTGTATTTCTGTAGTTGAATATAAATCAGTGTTATTGACATGTGGCAAAGATGAAAAGCACCATTTTTTTGTGTCATGTTTGGTGTCACTGACAACTATTACATGCAGTCTCAGCATACCAAATGTTACTGAATTTTAGCTTTGCAACTCAATTTGCACTTTGTATTGTTTAACCTTTAAAGGAACACTCACGCAATTTCAGCTTATTTAACCCCTTACTGACCGAGGACGTATCAGGTACGTCCACCAAAAAAGGTCCCTCTCACTGCCGGTGGCCCTTGGAGAACATCAGGTGATCACTCCCCCCGGAGCGATCACTTCCGGGTTGCTCCATGTGGAGCCCGGCAGTGAGGCAGAGCATCGGAAGCCATCAGGCAGACTTCCGATGCACTGCCTGTACTGAGTGCCTCAAGGGGCTGAGGCACTCAGCAAATATAAAAAAAAATCAATATTTAAAAATAAAATACAAATTAACCCCTACCCTCCCTCACTCAGGAAAATAAATAATACATTTAAAAATAAATAATTTAATTTAAAAAAATTTAAACCCCTACCCTTCCTCTCCCTCCCCATGTACTTACCAATCGCCGCCGTTCCCCCGATGGCGATCGGTCTTCTTCTTCTGAGGGGAACTGTCTGGGCTCAGCCCAGACCGTTCCCCCTCTTCAATGTAGGACCCCCAGGGGCCATGTGACCTCTCTAAAAGACAGGCAGTTTGATAAAAGTTTTAAAAAATAATAATATAGTTAATAAATTTTTCAAAAGTGCGTGTATATATATATATATATATATATATGTATATATATATATATATATATATATATAGCATCCAATTCGAGAGCACTCTGGAGTCTTAATATTATATCAAAATAAATATTGCTTTATTTGGCAGAATACAAAAAATGTCGCCGTTTCAGTCACAATAGACTTTTCTCAAGACCTTGTATTTCTCAAATACACTTATAATGAAATCATATATATGCATATGTATAATATGTTATAAAATGCTTAAATTATTATATATATATATATATATATATATATATATATATATATATATAGGAAATAAAAGTGTATATGTGTGTATATAAAGACAACTGTCTTTTGTAGTAGCCACTTAGTCACAAACGCTGGTCAAAGTTAGATATAATAGGTTTGTGTGTGTATGTATATGCACACACACATAATACGTCTTGAAATCTTGAAAAAGACCCGGCAGGGTCGAAACGTCAATTTTTTGTACACCATTGATGAACAAATAAAGCACCAGTTTTTCTACTGACACAAAGACCTGTGAGTGCATTTTGATTTTTCATTTATTCCTTTATATATTTGACGCCAGCAATTTGCACCCAGGCATATGAGATACATTTAATTATCTTTGGAGGAGAGTGCCAAGCTTCCACCTGTGTGTGTGTGTATATATATATATATATATATATATATATATATATATATACATACATATATATATATATATAAAGGCGGAGCCTGGAGTTGTGGGAGGGGGTGATCCAGCCTAGTTAAACTTAGACTTACCTCCATACCAGGCTGACAACGTGTGGTCACTTCCGCTTTCAGTTTCCTAAGGAAAGTCTCTCTCATGGTCTACTTCCCTCGGGCTTACCGGGATTCTTTCCAGGCTTCCAGCACTTCCTCGACCCAGTCAAAACGCTTCCTCAGACACCCTCACCACCGTGTTCCCGGTACTTCTGCTGAACTTCCGGACCAGCCATCGGGCACCCAGAAACAGTGAGTAAAAGCTACACAAAACACGCTCTAACTCACGAACTGCACCAACTCATTCAAACGACTCTACTTACACGTATGGCTATACTCACATGAACATCTAGTGCATACGAATGACCCAACTACACGAACGGGTAAACTGCACTAAATACTTTATCAAACTAAACGGCTTATACTCCACTAAAGACTAACTATTACACGAACGGCTATTTACATGAACGGCTATTACACGCCACAGTGTAGGGTGGATTGGCAGCAATTTAAAGGTGTGACTAATATCGGTCTTACTAAGCCATGCTCCGACCCTGGCTTGTATGATAGCTGTAATGGCGTGATCTATGGTAGTGTATTGCAGGGCAAATTCTTCGGAGGTATGAGGGAATTGAGACTGGGGTTAGCCAATGAGTGTGGTGAGTCTCTGTTTAAGGGAAGATTTCCCTGTGACAATACCAATGGGGTTAGTGCGCCATTCTTTGAATGGAGGAGACTGGAAAGGCACCATTAAGAAACCCTCAGCAACTTCTTGGGTTATGAGAGTGTCAACAGCTGTGGGGTTGTGCTGTGCGGATTGTAGATTAGGGCATTCAAGAATCCTGGATGGTATGTGTAGAATACCCATGTTGAAGCCTTCTGTTAAACCAGAGCTAAGGAAATCTACCAAGTGTTTAGACGGGTGATGTGACAGAAATGCTGTAAATACCGAAATGTTAATGGACGTTAGGTATGGCTTAGAGTACATTTTATTTGGACACATGGTTTTGGCATGTGCCCTAAAACATTTTAAACAGATATGCAATAATCTACAACCGCTATAATTACAAGACCCAACATTAAAATTATTACATATCTGGGACTTGCCCAGAAACTTGATCGGGCATCCCAGTTTGTCTAGGAACACCAGAGGAACTAGCTCCGAAGCATGTTGCGCTGTAGAGGAGCAGTATGCACAAGCCGGTGTTCTTAGACCTGCGGTATCAATCCTTCCCCAGTTGGATCTTGTTCCATACTGGGAGAAGGCCCCAGACACTTTTGCAGAAAAAGACCTATGGTAATCATAGAAGGCTGATCCACCATATATGTTGCCCCGGTCTACCAGCTTGTGCATATAAAGATCAAACTCCTCTCGTCTATTGGGGTAGACCGCACAGATGACATCCTGGTAAATAACAAAGGTCAGTACAAACTCGGGAATAGTCTGTTTCCTGTTTAGGCGGGTGTCCCTAGATCTGACGACAACAGACACATCATCATAAGCATAAGTCTCATTCTCCACGATATCCTGGGAGGCAATCAGCAGAGAAGCCAGGTTGATGTCTTTACCTTCCAGGATATCTCTTTTTAGGTGCTCAGGGATCATCTGAGCAGGGCTAACTTCCTAGTCCTCCTGGGTGATGGCTGGAGCAACTAATAGCAAGTCTGCTGGTGCTGGGGAAGCAGCAGCGGGTGGCCCGGCTAGGGTAAGGGCCGTGGTGACCGACTCAAGTTTCTCCAGACTGGAGTTGACCTTGCTCATGGACGCCATGAGTGATGACAACATGGAATGTATGTCTCCTGGGTTGGATTGGCTGGGCCCTTCCCCGGCATCCATGTTGTTAGTTGAAGTACGTAGTAATTTGAAAAGCTCCGCTTTCCTTGTTGTAGCGGGGTAGAGGATTTGCCGTCTCCTCAATTCAGTGGTTATACGAGGGATCATCCAGGATCTGATCGATGCTGGACTAGTTACCTCTCTCTGTAGGAGTAATTGCTCTAGCCGGAGTGCTAGGCAGGGAGAAATCCTCTACCCCTTCCTGAGACATACTAAAACAAAACAATTAATTAGTGTATGAAAATCCACCAAGATCGTACTGGCAGGCTAGCTAAGCCGGATGGCGAAACATTAAACTTGTTTGCTGACAGGTGAGGCCCTACTAGTTGCCAAGTGGCTTGAGAGGCTCTATCTATGCGTTGGCGCGAGGGGATTCGAGGCCACCCGTCGTAGTGGCAGGATTGTAGGCCTCTCGGTGACTGTAACACAGAAAAACAGGGAAAGGGAGTGACAGGTGAGGCCCTCTCTATGCGACATGCAAGGCGACTAGCTCATGTGTGGCCCGATGTGTGTTTGCCTCCGAACGTTGAGGCGGGGTGTTGGCCTCGCGGGACCACTAACCAATGACAAATGCCAGGAAGGGGTAAATACCTATTGGGGAGCCTGTGACCCTATTGCCAGTACTCTAACCTGGTGGGGGATGAAATTTATGTCAGAATACCATATGAGCAGGCGTACATACCTGGTAGTATGAAATATCTCACAGCGAATTTGTGTGGTGAATTATATAAACCTGGACAGCCTGAAATGGGTAAAAAAGGGTAATATAGTTAGTGTGGTCTGTGTGAGAATGGTGTAGACTGTGTAGCCCGTACCAGAGGTGTTTTTTAAGCGCTTGATTGTGGAGTTTTAACTGGTAAAAGGCACGAAAGTGTAGTGAATGCCATGACAACATAAATGTACTACCAAGTGCAAGTAATGCAGTGTCTTTTAATGCCAGAATTCTGGCTAGAACAGAGGGGATGTATGATGGGTGTCAAGTGAGAAAAGAGGAGGGGGTGGGGGAGGCAGCAGCCTATATGTAGATGAACTATGCTGATATATAATTAACAACAAAAGGGCATGGATGAAAACAATTCTCTAAAGTGATGATGTAAAGTTGTATATAATATTACTGAAATGTAAAGACGTATGATTGGTTGGATCAGTACGTGTGATTCAACCCGAGAATTCATTACTTGGAAAAGGAAACCGTATCCTTATGTATATGTTGTGTCGTAGTTTAAAACACAGAAATGAGGCCTGTAACTGTAGGCTGAACAAAACTTGACTGAAATGGATAAGTATGGAAAACCCCTGATAGCGTGGGAGTCAAATGATCCATACAGATGCTATGGAAACCAATACAATTCTGATACCTTTAAACAGTAATACACTTAATCTATAACTAGTAAGCAAAACAAATCGTTTAACTGAATGGTATATACATGAAATGATGTTTGTAATCCACAAAAGGATTTAATGCGATTACATTTAGAAAGAAAAAACGAAAACCCTATGGCAAGGGAAACGAACAGTTTATACGTATGAAATTTTATGCGAACCGGCAAGCGTGCTTAAGCATAACATGAACAAGTGCCGAAAGGCGAAACAACCGAAAGGATAGCTTATTTAGCTGAAAACACGGAATGGCTTTAGGCGAAATGACAACCTTTAGCCAACATAATAAAATTAGCCGAATATTGCACGAAATGATTCGGCGAACGGATTTTTCAATTTGCAACATAACAGGGAAAAACCGTAAAGTGAGGACCCGTGCTGTACCGGACGCCATGGGAACCGATCCTGGCGTGACAGGTCGGTCTAACTTACGGTTTAGGGGTCCCTGGGACGCGATCTACGATGATGACCGGGGTCAGGAATGGCTGGACAGACGGAAAGGCCTGTAACAAGATTCCTGGACACAGCTTGCCGTGGAAAAACTGGATACCGTGGATACTGAAATACTGAAAAACCAAGATGGCGTCTGAGAGAACCCGGAAGTGGATCCTCATTCAAAGCTGACCTCGAACGGTAAGGAGCAAGGTAAGGGGTGTTCCTTAAGTAGGCCAGGAGTGAATAACAAGCACCTCCCACAATTACAGGCCAAATTGCCTTTATACATAAAAATAATATAAATTGGGGGGGGGGGAAACATTTCGAAAAAACAAAAATGCTAACTTTTTTCGAGCGTTTGTGACTAAGTGGCTACTACAAAAGACTGGAAATACCCCATTTGAAAATACCCTGGGTTATCTACACTTGAAAATGGTATGCCATGATGGCGTTATTTCACATTCCTGAGTTACCATATGGTCTAAAAAGGCAAGACAGACCCAGCAAACCAATCTGGCAAACTGAATTGGGCAAGCCCTATATTGACCCTTTTCAAAAGACCATAAAACCTGTACATGGGGGGTATTGTTATACTTGGGAGACTTTGTTGAACACAAATATGAGTGTTTAAAACAGTAAAACTTATCACAACGATGAAATCACCAGTAAAGGTGCAGTTTTTGTGTAAAAAAAAAAAATGCAAAAAACAAATATGAATGCTAACTTTAGCAAGCGTTTGTGGCTAAGTGGCTACTACAAATAACTGGACAAACCCCATTTTGAATACCGTGGGTTGTCTACTTTTACAAATGGTATGCCATGATGGGGTTAATTTTCATTCCTGGGCTGCTATACATTCTCAAAGGCAACATAGGCCCAGCAAACCAATCTGGAAAATTGCAAAAAACAAACATGGAAAAGGGGAAAGCCCTACATTTGACCCCAGTAAGTTGGCAAATACCCATAAAACCTGTACATTGGGGGCACTGTTGTACTTGGGAAATGTTGCTGAACACATATTGGGGTGTTCTTTGTCTGTAACACATAACAGGAACTGAGAATCTATGTCTAAAGTACAATGTGAGTGAAAAATAACACAAAAAAATAACTACCCAAACATTTGAAAAAGACCGTTGGTAGAATTACTGCATGGAAAGTGTTAAAATACCACCATTTGAAATACCCTAGGGTGTCTACTTTTCAAAAAGATATGGTTGGATGGGGGTAAATTACATTGGCCAGCTTCAAAAATGTCCCAAATGGGACATGAGTGCATGATGACCAGCTGAGAAAATTCCAAGTTGGAAAACTGGAATGCGCACCCTCCAAAGAAGGTCTTTTAGCCCCCAGAGAACCTTACACACCTATTCATGGGGCGTATCACTGTACTCGGGAGATGTTGCTGAACACATATTGGGGTGTTCTTTGGCAATCACCCTTAAAGTGCTCTGTACATGTGTTTTTAAATTGCTATGTGTGTCAAAAAAAATCACCAATTATTATTTTTTTAATACCTTAGGTTGTCTTATTTTAAAAAATATATACATGTGAAGAAGGGTTATTTAGGGATTCCTGACAGATATCAGTGTTACAGTATATATATATATTCAAATATCACCACTTAGTGAATAGTGTGTACAAGTGAAAAATATACTTATTTTAGTATTCAAGTAAAGCAGGCTCCCAGGTCATTACCCAGAATGAATGACCTTTACACAGCAAAATATAAAACAACCAGAGATATTTGGGATACGGCTGAGAAATCTAAAATTAAAAAACATAAATATACATAGTGTAAATCTGTATCAAATATTAGGTAAGTGTTCATGAAATGCACTCACAAGATATAGACGAAAGATAGTGCTCTAGGGTGCCTCCCCCGGTAGTAATGGGGGGCTGTTATCTTCCTCCAGTTGCTCCAAAAGAGTAGATGAAAAACAGGACTCACAGGATGGTGGAAAAAAGTAAAACGGCTTTATTGAGGATGAAACATCACCCAGCAGTAAAAAATGAAATATAAGCTTAAAATGAGGTCCATTTTACCTGGATCTCATTTTAAGCTTATATTTAATTTTTTACTGCTGGTTGTTTTATATCAATGTTACAGTGTAACTTGCGTTCATTTAAAAAAAAAAAAAAAAATGGTTTGGAAATAGCAAAGTGTTACTTGTACTTATAGCCCTGTACCTTTCCAGAAAAAGTTAAGAACATCTTAACATTGGGTATTTTTAAACTCAGGACAAAATTTAGAAACTATTTAGCATGTGTGTTTTTTGTCGGTTGTAGATGCGTAACAGATTTTGCGGGTGAAAGTTCGAAAGAGTGTTTTTTTTGTTGTCTTTTCATCATTTTTTTATTAAACTTTTCTATAGTAAATTATATGATGTGATGAAAATAATGGTATCATTAGAAAGACCATTTAATGGCGAGAAAAACCGTATATAATATGTGTGGGTAGTAAATGAGTAGGAGGAAAATTACAGCTAAACACAAACACTGCAGAAATGTAAAAAGAGCCCTGGTACTGGTCACTAAGGGGTTAAAGAAACACTCCAGACCACCTGAAACAATTGACTTCCTGAAGAGCTTTATGTAAGAAGAGTGTGTCCTGTTTTTTGTTTGTTTTTTTCATTTTGTAAAGAGTGCAGATTTCAATAGGAATTGACACTTTTGTAAATTAACCTGGTTACACCCCTCCTGTCTTTCAAGCAGACAGCAATTCATGTTACTTCCTGGTTTGGTTAGCTCAGTGGAACTAAACTCAGAGCATTGTGTTCTCATTGAGCTGCATTGGAATATCTGTGATTTAACAGCCATAGAATGTCTGGGCTGGGTTAGAATGAGAGGACTTGCAAAGGCTGCAGACAAGAGAACTGCAGGTTTTGCGAGCTGTTTTTAGATATAGGTAGAGATTAAAACAGGTTGCACCAAATATTGTTGTAGAGATGTTAAGCAACACTGATAATAAAAAGTTGTGATGTGTGTGGCTGGATAAGTGTGATGTGTGTGGGGAAGGCGGACTTAGTGTGATGTGTTTTGAACTGTCTCAGAGGGCTTCATATGGGGTTTGGCTGCATGGGATATGTGTGAAATTGTTACATATATATGTGGGGCTTGGCTGAGTGGCATGTGTATGAGATTGACTGTGGGAAGCAATGGGAGGATATATTGGAAGTTTCCCCAATATTTTTCCTATTTATTTAATAAATATATAATTAACCTTGTATGTTCATGTTTTTTTTGTAGGGATAATTAATTAATACATGGGGTCCATGGTGCTCCAGTTGGGGAAGCATGTGATCTGCACCCCCATCTTGTACAGACCACAGTAAACACACTAATGGACAGCCCTTATGGAATGAGCCATTACCTGGAGACAGCAGTCTAACTCATATACCAAGTGTCATGGATTCGCGGAACACCGGCACTACAAGAGTGTATTTATAGTGGTCTGTACCAGCAGGAAGTGCAGACCAAACACTCCCTAGAGATATTTGACTAAAAAGGCAATATACATTTTTTTTGCAAGGGGGTGGGCACCTCTGGTCAGTGCCACTTTGACAGGTGAAACTTCAGGGCTTGTTCACAATCACCAGCATTGCAACTGTGATAGTTCCACCTATGCATAACTGTTTGTGATCTGAACACAAATGCATATTTGTAAGAAAACATTGAGCAGTTCAGAGAGACCCAGGTGAATAAGTGAAAAGTAATACTAACAATATATTGACCATGTAAAACTGTACCTAAGAACAGCCAGTAATATCTTATATAATTCATGAAATATGTTTAATTCTTAAAAAATAAACAAATCTATTACGTTGAAAATGAATCTTTAGTGTTACCTTAGTTTCCAATTTTCCATTATTGTCAAAGACAAAATCGTTATGTAAATAGCATCAAACCTGCAATACTTATCTCATAATATATTATTGAAACAAAATTGATTTGTGGTGATGCTACAAAGATTTTTAAGCAGTACAGATGAATGAATGTCAACAAACGTTAAACACTTTAATCATACTCCAGTTGCAGACATAAATCAAATAATTTGAATCATATCTATGAATATTAAAATGATTTATAAGCAGAGCAATGTTTACAATGTTAATGCTTCACCTATTTAAAACACATATGTATCCGTTTTAACCTTAGCTCATTTAACCCCTTAAGGACACATGACATGTGTGACATGTCATGATTCCATTTTATTCCAGAAGTTTGGTCCTTAAGGGGTTAAAGGAAGGTGACACATCTGCACAATTTCAAAAATTCTGGAATCAGAGTAAAAATCAGGAATCAGTGTCTTCCAGACAAGTTCAAAGTGGCTCCCTTGTCACTCCTTTAAATCTCCCATGTGGTCCTCAGTCCCTGTGTTTGCCTGTTCCCAACCTGCTTTGTAACCACAGTGCCCCATTCACACTAGTTGTAATGTAATTAAGCTTTGTAGTGCAATTGGTTGCTATCACAAGGCCATACAACAATTGGTTGACTTGGGCTTACTTTTTGATTGGTAGAGGATTACTGCAGAGGACCTGAAAGGAAATGTTGTGTACCACTGTAAACCTATTGTACGCAATTTAGGCTCTTGGGGGTATAAACTGATTTGTTGTTTTCAATAAAGCTCAGTTGTGATTCACCCTATGCTATGTCTCAACTAGTATTTGATTAGACATGTCATCAAGTAAATGCAACTTCAAAGCTGTTTTATTGTACACACACATTTTCTCTATTGTATAATATCACATAGGGCCCATCCTTTAAATCCTTGTTTATAATTCTTAACCTTCCCCATTAACATTTTGATATCACTCAATCACTCAAGTCACTGATTCAATATCTGTGGGTTAGGGTGTATATATATATTTCCCTTCTCATAAATTGCTCATGTGACCTTACAGTATGAATATTTTATACAATGCAAGTATTCAGCATTATTAAGCTTGCCAGCTCATTCAGTGCATTTGATAAGAGCAGAATATTGATTTGGAAAGGAAGTTATGGAAATGTGGAAAGGTGAAAGTAAAGATGTGAGAAATAGCTTAGTTGTACTTAAGCATCTTTGGAATTTTTCAAGTTTTCTTAAAAGACCACTATAAGGACCCAGACTACTTCAGCTCAATGACGTGTCCTGTGTGCAGCAATGTAATGTATTGCTTCTGAGATGCAGCAATGTTTTTTCTGTGGGGCTAAATCCACTTCTAGTGACTGTTACACTGATAGCCACTAGATGGTGCTTCTTCTGTGAAAACAGAGTCAGACTTTTTTTTTTACATGCAAAAACATTAAAATGAATGTGACGTCAGAAATTTATGCCGGGAGAAAGAAGCCTTCCTGGACACCTGAAACAGCACATCAGCAGTCAAGCAAGGGGTGAAGATGCGCACAATTACAATGATTTAAGGAAAGGTGAATGTAAGCCGGCAGAAGTGAATACATTTATGAGTGGGTGAGCAGTGCTACGCACAAGTGTTTTTCAGTTGTGACCAAGTCCTACTTTTTTCTTCAACCAAGAATAACTTTTTCAAAAGGACCAAGTTTTGAGGCAAAAGCAAAGCCCTGGCATCTATCCTCTGCACTCAGCAAGAGCATGGGTAGCTCTGTTGGTAGAGTATTAGACTTTTAATTTGAGAATCCAGTGTTCAAGTCACTGTTTCGGTGCTTTTTGGATAAAATAGAGCTAGGCTATTAGTGTTCGAGCATTTTTATGCAGGGTAGGCAAGTCTTCCCCACTGGAATTTTAAACTGCACTGTTAAATACTGCAAAGCAACGTCAATGTCAACGTCAACGTCAACCTAAAATATTCATACCTAAGCTTAGAGTCAATTTTAAATATTACTTACGTACTTGTGGCAAATAGGTGGACGTAGCAAGGTTTAAGGCTTTACTGGATGAGTAATATAAGTACTATGTTTCTAGGCATGAATGAAGCACTCTCAGCAGGAGTCCAGATATCTTAGTCGATAGAGCATCAGACTTTTATTCTGATGGTCCAGGTTTCAAGTTTCTGTTTGAGTGCTTCCCAGAGTTTTAGATAAAAAGCAAATATAAAAAGGACATAACACAACATACAGTTTGATTATAGGTTTGTAATTCCTAAGGCAATGTTCACAGTACAACAATTTGTGTTTCTGAAATTACATCATAAACAAAATTATTAAATTACAGGTCGTAATTATGTAACTACTGTATATTACAAATCTCCAAAACAAATTAGTACATGGCAGCAATGAAATAATAAACAGACAAATAAAATAATTTCAGTTCAATCAATAAATTGCAATGATCCAAAACAACATTTCCATAAAAAAAAACCTCTACAGAGGAGAACAGTTGTTGTCGCCCATGCAATTCACACAAAAAAAGCCTTTTCAGTCACCGTCATATTTTTGAAATGTAGCACATTGGGAAGAAAGGTCAAGTTGCCAGGGTGTAACTAACATGAGCATATGTGCATATATAAATATCAAATTATATTGTGTTTGGTTTAATTTCCACAATATAAATGTGGCAGTTAATTGCCCTTGTACATTTCTAAGTGCTTAATCTGATGCTTCCCAATAAAATTCTTAAAAACCATAATAGACCATAATATGTCCATAGTTGATGCAGTTCAAACAATTATTGAAGTGATTGCAGTGATATTTCAGGTCTGGGTGATGAATTGCACAATAAGTATGTACTTATACTTGCACTTTTATTAACAAGTATAGATGGGCATGAAACTGTGAAATCATTTTGGACAATGTGGCCTCTGGTAGAGGAGACATGGTTAAAAACTGAGTTCACCGAGTTTGCCTGAACGTTTGTTTTCTTTCCTAACAATGTGTGTAAGTTCTAATATCTGGTGTCTGAGTTCTATTATATGTGTGAATGCATATGTGAGATAAGTGCAAGGTGTAGTAAAAACATGAACAAAGTGCTAAGCAGTGGACATTTAGCATGTCACCCTATACCATGTTTTCAGAGTATGAAAGAGAGTGTTTGTTTTAAAAAAATATAACTGTAAGAGTTGCTATGTGCAAAAATACACCCTGCTTACTTAAATATGTTGTTATTACATAACCAAGAAACTGTATAAATTTTGAGTGAATAGTGCCCTACATTGACTCCACGTTGAAGGTCAGTGTAGGATCTACAATACTAATCAAACGGACCTCAGTGCAGTGGCTTACATACCAGGGTCGCAGGGGTCGCGGCTGCGACCGGGCCCGGCCCACCAGGGGGCCCGGCCGCCCCTGCGACCCGGTATGTACGCTCTGGGCCAGCCTCTTCTCCTGGGGGGCCCAGGAGCCGGCCACCTCCGGGCCCCCCGAGGCTGGCCCTGCTTACACCCGGCGGCCGGTCTGGCTGGCTGGTGCGCGAGGGAGCACTCTCCCCTGCGTGCTTCCTCTTCAGCTCCCTCGCGCACCGCACTGATACCGGAGCCGGAAGATGATGTCATATTCCGGCGCCGGTATCAGTACGCGGCGCGCGAGGGAGCTGAAGAGGAAGCACTCAGGGGGGAGTGCTCCCTCGCGCACCAGCCAGCCTGACCGGCCGCCGGGTGACCGCCCCCCCAGGAGCCCAGCAGCACCACTGGATCCCAGGGAATCCCCTCAGCACTCCAAAAGGTAGGGAGGCTGGGGGGATTAAATTTAAAAAAAAAACGTGTAAGTGTGTGTGAGTGTGAGTGTTAGTGAGTGTTAGTGAGTGTGTGAGTGTTAGTGAGTGTGTGAGTGTTAGTGAGTGTGTGTGTGTTAGTGAGTGTGTGTGTGTGTTAGTGTGTGTGTGAGTGTTAGTGAGTGTGTGTGAATGTTAGTGAGTGTGTGTGTGTTAGTGAGTGTTTGTGTGTGTGTGTGTGTGTGTGTGTGTGTGTGTGAGTGTTAGTGTGTGTTAGTGTGTGTGTGTGTGTGTTAGTGTGTGTGTGTATGTGTTAGTGTGTGTGTGAGTGTGAGTGTGTGTGTGTTAGTGTGTGTGTTAGTGTGTGTGTGTGTATGTGTTAGTGTGTGTGTGAGTGTTAGTGAGTGTGTGTGAGTGTTAGTGTGTGTGTGTGTGTGTGAGTGTCAGTGTGTGTGTGTGTTAGTGTGTGTGTGAGTGTGTGTGTTAGAGTGTGTGTGTTAGAGTGTGTGTGTCTGCTAGTGAGTGTTAGTGAGTGTGTTACTGTGTGTGTCTGTTACTGAGTGTGTTTGTGTGTGTGTGTGTTAGTGAGTCTGTTTGATGTCTGTTAGTGAGTGTGTGATGGTCAGTGAGAGTGTATGTTTTGTAAGTGAGTGTGTATGTATGTCTGCCGCTGAGTGTGTCTTTGTCAGTAAATGTGTGTGTCTGTTAGCTAGTGTGTATGCATTTGTTCGTGAGAGTGTGTGTTTGTGTCTTAAGCACTTACCTTTCTCCAGCGCCGGACTCCCATGGCGCTGGGGATCCCTCCGCCTCTCAGCTCCGAATGCGCATGCACGGCAAGAGCCGCGCACGCATTCAAACCGCCCATAGGAAAGCATTACTCAATGCTTTCCTAGGGACGTTCAGTGTCTTAAAATGGCGGAAGCGCCTCTAGCGGCTGTCAGTGAGACAGCCACTAGAGGCTGGATTAACCCTCAGTGAAACATAACAGTTTCTCTGAAACTGCTATGCTTTCAGCTGCAGGGTTAAAACTAGAGGGACCTGACACCTAGACCACTTAATTGAGCTGTGATCTGGGTGTCTGTAGTGGTCCTTTAAGTGTGTGTGCATCTGCATGCAGTGGCGTACATACCGCGGTCGCAGCTCTGCAACCCCTGCGACCAGGTGCCCGCCGCCATGTGTTGCTGCCCCGGCCCGCGCAGAGTAAGCGTGAGGGGGGGGGGGGGGCCCACGGATCAATTTTCGCACCGGGGCCCCATGGGTCATGTGTACGCCACTGCCTCAGTGTTATCTTTTGACTGTGTGTATAATAATACAATAAAGACATCTGTATTTACAGTTAATCACATTATGACAATAGTTTAATAGATATTGATATCATGTAAAAATTGAATTAAGTTAAACTACAAAAAAAAAAACTGTTCTGAAAAATGGTGCAAAAGTGAAAAAGATTAATTAACCGATGCAAGATACTTGCTGGTTCTACTGGTTTCTGTGGTAACAGCCCTTATTTAAAAAAAAAAAAAAATACTTTTTATATGTAACCCCAATATCTCTAATGTCAAAAGTCAGGGGCCTATATTTTAGATCATTTGTATTGGTATGTATGTCGAAATAAATCAGAGAATGTGTTATGATGTAATGTAGTGAGCAGGCAATCACACATACTGCTTCTGTCAAACAGACAACATGAAAAGAAAAAGTAACATGCTGCATTTAAAACAGTATTATTACAAAAAAGTCCAGAATGAATAAATTCATTTAATACATTTAATACATGTATATTAATTGATTTTCAAAGGGCTTGAAATGTACATGTGACACATGTACATATGTCTGCATGATTTTGAAAATTGTATTTCTTCATATAATAGCATTATTGCATAGATATCATATTTTGGTATTTTATAATCATTGTACACAAACTTAAACATGGTTTTCATTTTACCTTGTCAGTGCCTAGAACAACATGTTTGACCAACCCAATCTATGACTATATGTAATTGTCATTAACTAATATTGAATAGTTATTATTAAATAGTATTGCTCATGTCAAATCAAACACAGTGTGATCTACTTACCGAAAGAAAATATAATAATTCTATTGTTCTATTGCTCCTGCTAATTTATGCTCAATGTTGTCTTATTTTTATTTCCTCTTTTGAATTGTATGCCTATTTTTCTACTTTGGATTATGCTGTTAATGGGATAAATAATGAAAAATATCATAATGTAACCCCTTTTCAATGTGACTAAATTATAAAAGAAGAACATTGTAATAACTGGTCTGTGTTTTCTCAGTTGAATACGTCTTTTATTTATATATATCTTCTTTGGTTAAAGGCCATCAGGTTAATATAAATCTATATTAACCAAAAAGTACTAAAACGCAATCTGACGTTCTTTATAAAAAAAATATGCATTTATTCTACTTCAAAAGCAAACAATAATATACTTAACAGATGGTATTTCTTAACGACGTTATAGAGAGTGAGAGATCTTAAGTAGTTGTCTTTGTATCAGCAAGTCAGGGACACACCAAGAGAGGAGAGCAGATCATAGGAGAAAAAGAGCACGTGGTCCTTTGTCCAGAAAAAGAGCACGTGGTCCTTTGTCCTCCGTTCTTTATAGGCAAAATTACATCATAACTTTTCATTTAGACTCTCCCCATATAAGGACCCTAACCCCAATCTCCCTATACAGCACATTCCAGAGTTCTCATGGTACAGAATAGCAAACACCATCTGTTCTTTTTACCCATTAGACAGCCACATTTGAATAGGAACATATAGAATATGTGATATTCTACATTATTATATCAATGATTATATTTACTTTATTGTATTTACAACTTTGTAATGCAAATGCAAAAAATGTGTAGTTGTTCCATATTTCTGCATTTTTCTAGATAATAAATGATTAGAAATAACATTAAAGCCAAAGCTAAACTTTATCAAAAACCAGTGAATCACACGAATACAATCTACATGCGTGTTTTTCTTATAAGACACGTTAAATTAACAAATAGACAAACTTCAAATCCTTAAAAGAGTTCTGTGAAAAAAGATGTAGAAGTAGATTTTAAAAAACAACCTGTTAGTCATTGCTAAACAAACGTACCTTGAAGCCACCGACTCAAATGTCCCTTCAAGCCACTGACTCAAATTTACCTTCAAGCCACTGACTAAAATTTAGCTTTTAAACTCCCTAATGGACTTCCAGAAGACTAGAGATGACAAATACCTAAAGTGTGTTATACAGGGCCGGACTGGGAAAAAAATTAGGCCCGGGCATTTTTCAATCAGAGCGGCCCCCTAAGAAGGGGGCGGGGCCAGAGAGGGTGTGTTTTGTCATCACTAATGACAAGCACGCCCCCTCGCAAAGTGAGCATGTTGGTTCAATGCGCAGAGCCCCACTGAAGAGCTCTGGCATTAGAAAAAGGCCCTGAATTTGTTCTGCACAGCGCAAGCAAATTTAATAACATGCTTGCGCTGTGTTTGCTTTTAAATTGTCTCTGGTGTCTCCACAAGTGGGATACCAGAGGACAAAAGGGCCAGGAAAGTGCATGGTGCATATGTTTTGAGCCTGCTTGTGGGATTGCGTGTGTGTAGAGTGTGGTGTGGTATTGTGTAAATAGGTCAATTTCATTTGTGTTTGTGGTGTAATGTGTGGCTAGGGGCTGTAGAGAGTGTGTGTATAGGGGGCATAGTGTTATAGGGGATGTAGCGAGTGTGTGCATACGGGCTGTATTGCGTGTGTGTATATAGGTGACGTAGTGTGTGTAGGGGTTGTAGAGAGGGTGTGTTTAGAGAATGTTGTATGTGTTTGCTGATAAGGAATGTAGTGTGTGTGTGTAGGAGATCTACTGCGTAAAGGACCTAGAGTGTGTATAGGAGATTGTGTGTGTGTGTGTGTGTAGGGGATTAAGAGTGCATATAGGGTAAGGGATCTAGCGTGTATCTGGAGGGTAATGTGTGTAGTGGTGCAGTGTGAGGGGTGCTGTAGTGTGTATATTATATTTGGACGTATTGTATGTTTGAGGGGCACAGTGTGTGTGTCTGTAAGAGGGGTGCTGTGTGTGAGGGTGTTTTTATCTGCCGTCACATTCTAGGTTTCTAATTTTCTTTGTCTGTTAACTCACTGAGGGTTATTTGGGTGCTGTGTGTGTTTGGGTGCCGTGCTGTGTGTCTGGGGGTGCGCTCTGTGTCTTGGTGCGCGCTGTGTGTCTTGGTGCGCGCTGTGTGTCTTGGTGCCCGCTGTGTGTCTTGGTGCGCGCTGTGTGTCTTGGTGCGCTGTGTGTGTTTGGGGTGCGCTGTGTGTGTCTGGGGGTGCGCAGTGTGTCTGGGGGTGCACTGTGTGTCTGGGGATGCGCTGTGTGTCTGGGGATGCGCTGTGTGTCTGGATGCGCTGTGTGTGTCTGGGGTTGCTGTGTGTGTCTGGGGTTGCTGTGTGTGTCTGGGTGCTGTGTGTGTGTCTGGGTGCTGTGTGTGTGTGTGTGTGTCTGGGGGTGCTGTGTGTGTGTCTGGGGGTGCTGTGTGTGTGTCTGAGGGTGCTGTGTGTGTGTCTGAGGGTGCTGTGTGTGTCTGAGGGTGCTGTGTGTGTCTGGGGGTGCTGTTTGTGTGAGTGTATTTTTTTATTTAAATTAAAATATATTTTTTTATTAATAAAATAAAATGTTAAATGACCCCCCCCCCCTCCCCCTTCTTACCTTTATCCTGGGAGGGGGGGAGTCCGTTCAACCATGAGGAGGGGCGTGCTGCCATGGAGGGTGCTTCCTTCCCTGGTGGTCCAGTGGTGAGAGTGAACTCTAGCCTGCAGGCTAGAGTTCACTCTCGCGAGATCTGACCGTTGCCGCGAGGACCCGGCGGAGCTGCTGGATAGTGCTCGCCGGGTCTTCTCCTCCCTCCTCCCCCCCCCCTAGCGGCCGCATCTGAGTGCCTGTGGGCCGTTGAGGGAGCTCTTTGATCTCCCCACCGGCCCATGGAGGCAGACAGCAGGACTGGTGCTCGGGTAGCGCTGGCCCTGCAGGGGCTGGCAGGGGAGATCCTGTTATCTCCCCTGCCGCCCTCGGCCCCACGGCCATCACGGCCCACCGGGCATTTGCCCGGTGTGCCCAATGGCCAGTCCGGGCCTGGTGTTATATAACTAAATTCTCTGAAACCTGCCGATGTTTGATGTTCTGTTATTTATAATTTGATTTTCAAATCAAAATGAGATTTAGAAGTAGTGGATGTGGCTATACCTCTAGAGCAGGGGTGGGAATCCTTTGGCCCTCCAGATGTTTTGGACTACATCTCCCATAATGCTCTTACAGCCATAATGCTGGCAAAGCATCAAGCAAGATGTAGTCCAAAACATCAGGAGGGCCGAAGGTTCCCCACCCCTGCTCTAGAGCAAACCTTGACTTACTAAACATATCAGGTATTTTGACATTTAGTCTAATGCAATATGCAAATTACTGTTTATTTGTCGGTTAGCCTTTTCACCTCGGCATAATTTCAGCTGCTATACATCTACCTGACCTATTGTGAATAGATACACTCAATTATTTAAAAAAAGGATGCATCTTGCTTGAAGAGAAAACTGAAACAGATCTTATAGTTTTATTTTTAGAACTCAACATCTAATTGTTTGGGCATGCTATGAGATTTACTAAGCTGTTGTAATTTAAAGCCCTTTTTTTAAAATTATTCCAGAATTTATTTAAAAAATATTTCATAATACTTTATATAAAATGAAAAGTATCTTTATGCAACAACATGAGAAAAAAAAATATATGGTTCTTTCCAGTGGTGTATCTTGGTTTTGTGCTGCCCTAGGCAGGACAAAACTCAGACACCCCCCCCCCCCGCGCCACCCCCACCCAACCCTTCCCCCCTGCCCCGCCTTCTAAATACACACACATTCACTGACAGATACGCATACACTAGCTAACAGACACACACAGTCAGACACACACAGTCGGACACACACACACACACTAACAAACACACACAGTCGGACACACACAGTCGGACACACACACACTAACAGACACACAGACACAGTGAGACACACACACTAACAAACACACACAGTCGGACACACACACTAACAAACACACACAGTCGGACACACACACACTAACAAACACACACAGTCAGACACACACACTAACAAACACACAGTCAGACACACACACACACTAACAGACACACACACTAACAAACACACACAGTCTGACACACACACTAACAAACACACACAGTCAGATACACACACACACACACTAACAGACACACACAGTGAGACACACACACTAACAAACACACACAGTCGGACACACACACACTAACAGACACACACACTAACAGACACACACTGTCGGACACACAGTCAGACACACACAGTCAGACACACACACACTAACACACACAGTCACAGACACACACTAACAGACACACACATACACACTAACACACACACACTAACAGACACACTAACACACACACACTAACAGACACCCACACACACACACACTAACAGACACACACACACACACACACTAACAGACACACACACACTAACAGACACACACACTATCAGACACACATTTTTTTTTTTACCTCCCATTCCCTGGTGGTCCAGTGGCTGCAGGACGGCACTGGCTGGCAGGCTGGGCGGCCGACGAGGGAGCTCTTCCCCTGAGCTCTCTGCTCAGCTCCCTCGCGCGCCGCCCGCAGAGTGAGGCTGGGAGGCGGAGCCGGAATATGACGTCATATTCCGGCTCCCAGTCTCACTCTGCGGGTGGCGCGCGAGGGAGCTGAGCAGAGAGCTCAGGGGAAGAGCTCCCTCGCCGGCCGCCCAGCAACCAGCCCAGCATGTCTGTTAGCCGCAAGGCTAACAAGACATTTGCCTTGGGCATTTGGGGGGCCGCGTTTTTTGCCGCCCCCTGGAAAATGCCGCCCAAGGCAAATGCCTTGTTTGCCTCGCGGCTAATACGCCCCTGGTTCTTTCCCTTTAAGAATGGCTTGTTATGTTCCAAATAAATCATTAAAACACCTTAGCGGGGGTCATGGCTTGACCGCTGAGAGAGATGGCTGCCTATGCTCAGAGCTCTGCACCCCGGACGCTCAGAAAAGCCCTGCAAACTGGTATTTATCCCTGCAATCCTACCCCAGTACCTCTTAACCAACGGGGCTACACACAAAAAAAGCGCCAAAAAAATGAGAGGGGACACCGTCCATCGCGGCATGCTGGCCACACACAGACCTCATACGGCCAAAGATGGAGGCGGCCCCGAACGCCCAGGTTCCCCAGGTTCCCCAGGACGGCTGGAGCAAGAATACCCTCCACACCAGGCGACACATGGATCTTGCAATCTCTAGCTAAGGTGAAAAACTTCTTGGCGGCGGAGATCAAACGCTCCACAAGGGAAGTGAAAGTGGAGATACAGGCGGTAGGCCAGTGCACCGAGGCCCTAGAGTGGAGGATGGACCACGTGGTCATGGCCCACAACAAAGCCGCCACGGTAACGAACACCATACTTACCAGGGTGGCAGACCTGGAAGCCATGTTGGAAGATCGCGGCGGAACAACTCGAGAATAAAAGGCTTACCTGAAAGAGTCAAAGACGCAGATATTCAAGGGGCTCTCACCACGCTATTTAAAGCCCACCTGCCTGATATACTGGAACACCTCTGGACTATAGACAGGGCCCACAGAGCTCTCAGGGCCAGGGGGCCCCCAGAGGGCCCCTCACATGATGTAATCATGAGGTGGCATTTCTTCTCCACTAAGTTCTTCTCCACTAAAGAGGCCATCATCAAAAGCAGCAGGAACTACACCTATACCTACGATGGCTGTACACTGCACCTGTACCAAGACATTGCACTGGCCACCCTGGCGAAGAGCAGGGAATAGAAGCCAATTGCAGACCTGGTGAGGGCCAAAGGCCTCAACTTTGCATGGGGGCACCCCTTCAAAATGCTGGTGTTCAACGGCCCATGGCCAGCAGTGCTTCTGCCATCTGCAGACCCCAGAACTTTCCTACAGGCATAGACAAGCTTAAAATCCTTAAAAGAGTTCTGTGAAAAAAGATGCAGAAATAGATTTTAAAAAACAACCTGTTAGTCATTGCTAAACAAACGTACCTTGAAGCCACTGACTCAAATGTCCCTTCAAGCCACTGACTCAAATTTACATTCAAGCCACTGACTCAAATTTAGCTTTTATTTGGCATTGAAGTCCCAGCAGACTTTTGGCTCCCCAACAGGGGCACCAGAGCACTAAGCCAGCTCCCCAGGGAAGGGGCATCGAACAACATGGACGCTCTCTGAGGTGACAAATGGGCAATCCCCCCAAGAAGTAACAAACAGCAGGCAATGGAAGAACAAAGAAAAAAAAGAAATATCTTAAAAAAAAAAAAAAAAGACAAAAGTTGGACTAAATACTAAAAAAAAAAAAGAAACAAGGAAAATTCCTTCCTGCACGTCCAGACACACAAGTGTATAACCCCTAAAACTGTTAAATGTCAAAAAATGCTGTTTGAGATGAACCGATATGGGGGGGTAACCTGGTTAAGCAAGTTTTCTTGGGGGGCCTCCCTAAGTCTCGGACTACTGACTTATAGCTATCACACAGACAGAGGCAATGAAAGGGCGTGTGACTAACACCACTACTTCTTCCACTCCCTCCCGGACTGGAACCCCAACCGCAGTAGGCACCGCAAATGGTACCCCAACCAGCCCACGCCAGCCCCCAGACACTAACGGATGACTAAGTACCGACAAGGCAGGACGTAAACGACTACAAAGACAACAAACTCTGAGAAGACGTCAGGCATAGGGCAAGAGCCACCAACTGAAATAGCCAACCTCGTAATACCAACCAGTTACAATGTATGCCTAGAAGGCAAAGAGAGGAATCAATCAGGTGGGCGACAGGGGGACCAGGCGGGAAATGCACTACAAAAATGTATGTGCTGAGAAGCTGTGGGCCCCCAAAACACTTAAAGCCAACTAAGGTGGCGAAACAAATACAAGACGAGCTAACCACTTACTTTGCTACAATCGACACGCTGGACTTAGCACAAACCACAATATGGGCCGCATATAAGGCGGTCATACGCAGAACCCTGATCAAAATAGTGACAAGATGCAAGAAACTGAAAGTGAAAACCCTTTTTGAGCTCCAAAAGGCGCTGAGAAAGGCAGAAATAAAACACAAACGGTCACCCATGACCCTTGGACTCCAGGAGGTCAGGGACCTGCGCAATAAGATATGGAACACAGCGGTCAAGGACCTAGGTAGGGATATAATTAGCAAAAAACACATATACTATGAATGTTCCAAGGTGGATGGGGCGATCACCACCCTAAAAGGAAACAAAGCCCCAGGGCTAGATGGATTTGACAGCTCATACTACAAAACCCTGCAGGAAACGCTGACCCCACGTCTCATAGCAGTGTTCACGGAGTGGATGGATGGTACGAACCCAAACCCGAACACAGTCACGGCCAACATAACACTCATCCCCAAACCCGTAAAAGATACGACAGATGCGGCAAATTACCATCCCATCTTCCTCATCAATTTTGATATGAAGGTGTTCACAAAAATTCCTGACAACCCTGATTCACGCAGATCAGGTCGGTTTCGTGCCATCGAGGCAGCTGTATGAGAACACAAGGAGGGGAGCAGACATCATATGGTGGGTGGGGAGAAGACTTTCGACAGGGTCCAGTTGTACTTCCTCTTCACGCTGCTGGAACACCTGCGGATGACGGAACCATTGATCACAGGGATTAGGGCCCTATACGTGGAACCCAGAGCACAAACGAACGTACCGGGATCGACCCCAACCCCCTTCAGACCCAAAAATAGCACCAGGCAGGGATTACCCCTGTCCCTCCTGCTGTCCTTCCTCGCACTAGAGCCACTTCTTTATCAGATCCAGACGAACAAGACTATAGAGGGGCTGTGGACCGGGGGTGAGGAATACAAAGTCTCTGCATACACTCACCAATCCCCGACACTCACTACCCCATCTGCTGACCCTCCTAGAAGAGTACGGATACGTTTCGAGTTATAAGATCAACCTAGAAAAATTGGTGACCATGCCAATCGGGAAGAGGTCACCAGGAAAAAAACACTCACACACTCAAAATCAGGACATCCAACATTAAATATCTGGGGGTCAGACTCACAGCGGACCCTGAAAAACTTTACATCGAAAACTACACACCCACTGTCCAGTCACTCTGCTGAGACATAGAGAGATGGCACAAAAAGCCAATCTCCTGGATAGGCAGACTACATGCCGTTAAAATGACATCGCTACCTATACTACATGGCAGCAGAACTGGCCCAGGTAGTAACATGGCACTCCCAGGTAGGATCCCACCGCTGGGTGGAGTTAGAAACCCACCTAATGTGCCCATATCTACCACAATTCTGGATCTGGGTGCCTAAACAAGAAAGATCAACCATCCGAACCACCTGTCCGGCGATCCTCAATTCCATAAGAATATGGGATCTGACAGTCACTAAATATGCCTTAAAAAACACTGCGGAACAAAGCGTTTGCACCCGGGCTGAGTGCACAAGACTTCAGGGGCATTGAGGACACAAGGGTCCAGAGGTATCTCTACATGTATGAAAATGGAATCTTTAGAACATTTGATAACCTAAAAACCATAGCACCCCTGACCACAAAAGATGTATTCAGATATATACAACCGCCTGACTTTGCAAAAAACCCAGAGATTCGGAAAGCAGCCCAAACCCAAATGACATTTTATGAACGACTGTGTGCCTCAGAAACCGAACAGAAAGGCCTGATAACAACCATATACGCACAACTCAGTGCCCCAGATAGGGACGACAAAGACCCTAGATATATTGGACAATGGGAGACTGACTTGGGACAAGAACTAGAGGGAGGAGACTGGGCAGACATATGGGAAGCAACCGCGAAGACCTCGATATGCATACTACAACAGGAACAATCATACAAAATGCTAATGAGGTGGTACACCACACCAGTGCAATTATACAGAATGGGAAAAACCTCGACTGATACATGCTGGAAGGGGTGCGGAAATAAGGACACGTTCGTGCCCATGTGGTGGGAATGCCCAAAGGTCAGCAGAGTCTGGGAACTAGTTCAGACACTGCTGACAGACGTCTTCGAGAGACATATAGACCTTTACCCTTGGTCCGTCTTATTATCCAAGCCCACAGATGGCCTCCCCAGAAAGGAACAACAGCTAATAAATAAAATAACCCTGGCGGCCAGATGGGCCCTGGCCAAGGCATGGGTGAAACCTACAGTTCCATTGACCAACGACGTTATAGTGAAGGTCAAAGACACATACCTAATGGACAAACTCACAGCCCAGATCAGAAACACAGAAAAAAACTTTCAAAAAATTTGGCAACCCAGGGAGGACTATGCTAATGACTAAACACCCTCAGACTACATAGGACTAGAGACAATGGGCCGAGAGGTGTGTGCGGCACGCCAACGCCCGCTGAGCGCCTAACTGCATGCCCCAATGCGTGCTGAGCACCCCCTCCTCACCTCCCCCTCTCTCTCTACACCTCCTTCCTCTCCTCCCCATTCATTACAAGCAGGAGAGCTGCAAAGAGCCAGTGCCCACAGGGACAAGCCACCGGGTTACCACCCATACCAAGCATAATATAGAACTGTAATCCGGCAGATGTCATGACAACAGGAGCCCCAGGGCGACCAGAACATGTGCAAATAGCTAACATCCGCACCCGTAGACCACAAACGAAGAAACACTGGGCACCTGTCCAACTACTCGCACAATCGCTCAGTCTCTGTGACTCTGTCCTCTCATGGTTTTCCTCTTATCTCTCCCAATGCTCATTCAGTGTCTACTTTTTTTAATGACACCTCCTCCCCTCGTCCTGTCTCGGTTGGAGTCCTTCTATATTATCATTACTGCCTCTCTTGGAAAACGTATTACCTCTTTTGGATTCCACTACCACCTGTACGCTGATGACACCCAGATATATCTCTCCTCCCAGGACCTCTCTCCTGCCGTTCTGCAACGTGTCACTGCTTGCCTTTCTTCCATCTCTGACTGGATGTCCTCCCGCTTTCTGAAACTCAATCTCTCTAAAACTGAGCTCCTTGTCTTTTCTCCTCTTAATACAGATCCTCCTCTTTCACTCTCCCTTCAAGTTTGTGGTACCCACATCAGTCCATCCTTGCAAGCGCGCTGTCTTGGCGTCGTACTTGATTCGGCCTCACCTTTAAACCTCACATCCAGTTTGTTGCCAAATCCTGTAGATTCCATCTTAAAAACATATCCCTCATCTGCCCCTTTCTTATGCAAGATGCTACCAAGGAGCTTGTCCATGCTCTAGTAATTTCCCACATAGATTATTGTAACCCTCTCCTGATTGGTCTTCCCAAAAGCCGTACTGCACCCCTACAGTCCATAATGAACGCTGCTGTCAGACTGATTTTCCACTCTAGTCGGTTCTCACACCTCACCCCTCTGTCAGGCCTTACATTGGCTTCCTGTATGCTATAGGAGTCAATTCAAGCTACTAATTCACACCTATAAAGCACTGAACAACTCTAGCCCCTCTTATATCTCTTCACAGATTCATATGTATGTCCCTTCTCGGTCTCTCCGCTCTGCCCGTGACCACCTCCTGTCCGTTTTTCGCAACCATACGGCCAACTCACGCTTGCAGGACTTCTCGCGGGCGACTCCCTTCCTATGGAATAGCCTGCCTACCCCCATCAGACTCTCTCCCCTGGTCTTGCATCTTTTAAGAAGTGCCTTAAAATCCATCTATTTAGGGAAGCTAATGGCCTCTCAGACTAACCTCTACCTCACATACCTTTCTCTTGCTCTCTCCTAAAAGGTAACCCATCTTATTTGATTGCAAATTCCTGTCCTATTGTGTTTTACATCCCACCTCCTATAGAATGTAAGTTCGTTTGAGCAGGGTCTTCTTCCATATATCGTTCATGTAAGTTTTTTGTAATTGTCCTTTCTATAGTTAAATCCCCCCTCTCATAATATTGTAAAGCACTACGGAATCTGTTGGCGCTATATAAATGGCAATAATAATAATAATGACATTGGGCCCGCATCCTCTAATGCCCAAACCGAATCCAGATTCGCAATACAAGGAAGGTAGAAGAAAGAAACTTGCATGGGCAAGTAAGGGAGGCTGTTGATATACGGATCAACCTAAACACACCCATAGCTGAAGCTCTCGACAGCCAGCCGAAGGGAAGGTACACCCAAAAAGATAAACTTACTGAACGATAACCAGCACTAGCTGTCATAGACGGGACAAAAATAAAGAGTTAAAAAAAAAAACACCTTAGCAATTTCATTTTAAAAATGTATCTTGATTTCTAAGAACACAAAGTCAGTAATATAGATCTATTTATTCTTTTAGCAGGTTTGAAACCTTGATAAAAAAAAATGGTATGGGAACAGAAGGAAAATATAATGCAGTTCTCTGTGCTATCAGACAGGCTAATAAGTGCTAAGTACAAAGAGAGAAAAACACCAAGCTTTATACAAACCTCCTGAGTAGTACACCTTGGCAGATATTCATTATTCCGTCATTCTTTGTTATTGCTTCTACATGAAACACAAAATGAAAAGTCAACCAAACTTCCAAAATCAGACTCAGATCTTGTTCAAAGGGGACCTGTCAGTGTTTTAGAAACTGTGGAGATTTTTTTTTTTTTTTTACTGACTAATTCATTAAAATGTAAATATGTTTACATGACACCTAGAATAAGTAGAAATACAAGCACTATATGGATCAACAGGTAGAATTCATAAAGTTATCTTTATTCCACTCACAACATAGCATACTGTGATATACTTTTACAATAAGATTGTGAGGTGCAGGCACACATTATGTATTAAAGATAGGAGCAGTGGAGCCTGGAGCTTTGCTAGATGTGATAAGTAAAGGAGAAGTCAGAATCAAAGAGGGCACTGAAGCAACAAGCGTGCAGGGTAGACATAAAGAGACACTACAGGCACAAATACAACTTGCCTCTGCAATCTAACCGCTCAATTCTCTGCCATTTAGAAGTTAAATCACCTTGTTTATGCAGACCTGGCCTCATCTCTCCTTCATGTGACTAACAGAGTCTCCATATGCATTTTTTTTATCTGAAGAGAGACCTAATGTATAAACTTCTCTTGTTAAACAGTCTGTTTAATGTTGGATTCCTTATCTCCTGCTCTTTCAATGGCCTGCTAGAATTAACAGACCAGGAGATAAAACTTCTAAAGTGAACACACTGTACTGATTGAAAATAAATCAATTTGTTATGTTAGTTGTGTAATTCACAACTATGGGAGGTGTGACTCAGGCGCATAAACAGAAACAAAAACTCCTAATGGGAGAGCTAAGCAGAGAGACTGCAGTGGCATGATCTATACACCAAAACTGCTTCATTAAGTAGTGGTGTTGTGGTGCTCAAAGTATCCTTTCAATGACAGCATTGTCGACCTCAAGTGATACTAAAAGCAGAGGATGAGCACTTGCAAGAGGAAAGACAATTCAATATAAAAACTGGGAGAGTGAGGTGTAAGCAGCACTGCGCAAACAAGCTAGGTCTGGAAGTTATTACAGTGTTAAGACAATATGGAAGACGACCAGGAACTGAGCCTTGTGCCTATCATTACTGCCTCTCTTGGAAAACGTATTACCTCTTTTGGATTCCACTACCACCTGTACGCTGATGACACCCAGATATATCTCTCCTCCCAGGACCTCTCTCCTGCCGTTCTGCAACGTGTCTCAAAGAAGCAGTGATAAGAAAGAAGGGGGTAAAGAAACAGGGATCCTGAAGGAGCATTAGTAGTGAGGTAGGATAAATTCCATAGGAATAATGATGTTGTGAAAGTTACAAAGGGTTTGGAGACGCATTGGACCATGTCAAAAGCAATAGAGATCTTGAGAAGAACTTGCTGATGACATGCTCTGTAACCCTCATATATGTGTGTCGCAATATATGTAACATAGACATTGGGGGAATTTCAGTAGAAATTTCAGTGGCAACATTGATCTAATTATGGTCCCATGAAACATAGGATACCTTCAGCCAATC
Source organism: Pelobates fuscus (assembly GCF_036172605.1). Classification (NCBI taxonomy): domain Eukaryota; kingdom Metazoa; phylum Chordata; class Amphibia; order Anura; family Pelobatidae; genus Pelobates; species Pelobates fuscus. The sequence goes on from NC_086325.1 coordinate 56,185,589, forward strand.
ATATACACCACCACAAGAATGCAGTATTAAGATAATGTGATGTAATATAAAATGTATTTCCTTTATTTTTCTTATGAAAATAAATATGGGTATGGAAAATATTGCTCTGGACCCTTAGACAAAGGATTCCAATGTTAAATAATTACTCAGAAGAAATACTAGTGATTCTGCACTCTCCAGTGAAAAATTGCTGAAAACAATGTTTTATGAATAATTTAATCGGTTTTTTTCCAAAAAATATTTGTATCATCTGTAATGAAATAGAAAAAAAAAATACAAGTTAATATATCACCTTCCTAGAGACAGGGTGATACTAGCCCTTATGTCTGATGCGTAACCCAGTTTGCATACACATTGTGCAAATAAGCAAAATATTATAAGAAATACAAATTTTCCAGAGGATTTTGGATTAACCTGCAAAACAACATCTTCACACCTGTAGAATGTTAAAAATAAATGTGGTCATATTATTATAGCAATTCCTGTAAATTTCACAACTTTCCAAACTTATCAAATGTCATGCACATTCCTTTGTAGTAGTTCTCAACGGCTGCTTAGTGATTACAAAGCAGCTTAAAATGCTGTAACATATTCAGAAAAAGATAGCATGACATGGTTATAAAAATATATTCTAAGATACAAAGCATACATTGCACAGTGTTGTCACTTAGTGTAGCGAATACATTTTTGTTGAGTATATCCAAATTTACCAACAAATAAAAGAATGGAAAAAATAAACACTGATAGATATTAGAAAATGTTACTTGCGCTTTTTCCTTAATCCCTATGTATATTTAGACAAATGGAGGTCATTTAGTTGCTCCAATGGCCATTGGAGGGATGCCCGCCTGCCAACGTCAAGGCAGACCCCCCCTAAGCGGGTCCTAACACTGACCCTTCAGCCTGCTTCCTTGAGCTTCTGGCAAAGATATCTCTAATGAGACAGAAAGGGGCATTTTTTATATACATCTTTATATATATCTTTTTGTATTTGTATTTACTTTGTATCACACAGCCTGGTTACAATGCTGCTACCCATCCCATGTGTTCCCTATTAAGGGTTAATAAGTAAAGGGGTGTATATAAAAAATACCCCTTTCTGTCTCATTAGAGATATCTTTGCCAGAAGCTCAAGGAAGCAGGCTGAAGGGTCAGTGTTAGGACCCGCTTAGGGGGGTCTGCCTTGACGTTGGCAGGCGGGCATCCCTCCAATGGCCATTGGAGCAACTAAATGACCTCCATTTGTCTAAATATACATAGGGATTAAGGAAAAAGCGCAAGTAACATTTTCTTTTCTTTGGTTTTTATTACATATTGGGGCTGATGTGTGTTGTAGTCCTTGCTGCTTTAGCGCAGGACTTCTCTTTTTGTATTTGTATTTACTTTGTATCACACAGCCTGGTTACAATGCTGCTACCCATCCCATGTGTTCCCTATTAAGGGTTAATAAGTAAAGGGGTGTATATAAAAAATACCCCTTTCTGTCTCATTAGAGATATCTTTGCCAGAAGCTCAAGGAAGCAGGCTGAAGGGTCAGTGTTAGGACCCGCTTAGGGGGGGTCTGCCTTGACGTTGGCAGGCGGGCATCCCTCCAATGGCCATTGGAGCAACTAAATGACCTCCATTTGTCTAAATATACATAGGGATTAAGGAAAAAGCGCAAGTAACATTTTCTTTTCTTTGGTTTTTACTACATATTGGGGCTGATGTGTGTTGTAGTCCTTGCTGCTTTAGCGCAGGACTTCTCTTTTTGTATTTGTATTTACTTTGTATCACACAGCCTGGTTACAATGCTGCTACCCATCCCATGTGTTCCCTATTAAGGGTTAATAAGTAAAGGGGTGTATATAAAAAATACCCCTTTCTGTCTCATTAGAGATATCTTTGCCAGAAGCTCAAGGAAGCAGGCTGAAGGGTCAGTGTTAGGACCCGCTTAGGGGGGGTCTGCCTTGACGTTGGCAGGCGGGCATCCCTCCAATGGCCATTGGAGCAACTAAATGACCTCCATTTGTCTAAATATACATAGGGATTAAGGAAAAAGCGCAAGTAACATTTTCTTTTCTTTGGTTTTTACTACATATTGGGGCTGATGTGTGTTGTAGTCCTTGCTGCTTTAGCGCAGGACTTCTCTTTTTGTATTTGTATTTACTTTGTATCACACAGCCTGGTTACAATGCTGCTACCCATCCCATGTGTTCCCTATTAAGGGTTAATAAGTAAAGGGGTGTATATAAAAAATACCCCTTTCTGTCTCATTAGAGATATCTTTGCCAGAAGCTCAAGGAAGCAGGCTGAAGGGTCAGTGTTAGGACCCGCTTAGGGGGGGTCTGCCTTGACGTTGGCAGGCGGGCATCCCTCCAATGGCCATTGGAGCAACTAAATGACCTCCATTTGTCTAAATATACATAGGGATTAAGGAAAAAGCGCAAGTAACATTTTCTTTTCTTTGGTTTTTACTACATATTGGGGCTGATGTGTGTTGTAGTCCTTGCTGCTTTAGCGCAGGACTTCTCTTTTTGTACTGATAGATATTAAATAACCAAATTTGGGACAGATTCACTATATGACTTCTTACATATGCAAACAAATAGCCATTTACATAATGACTATCCAACTAGGAAAAAAGCTGTAATGCCTTTTTATATAGCATTACTTATAATATCACACTTGTGTGGAAAAATAAGCAAAACTTTAAAACAATGAGTCAGAAGATGCATTTGTGGTAAAAAATAAAAAAATGAATGTTGCTAATAAATAGTTTTTAGAACTCAAAGATTCTGCTAGGTTAAATCAGATGAACCCATCATTGTATAGATTCTCTGGTGGTACTGTATATCTCCTGGACGGCAGGTCACGGGGCTGAGCTCTTGGAACCATTGCATTCCTTTCAAGTAATTGCTCTACAGAGGCTTATGACTAGTCCTGTTAAGAAACAAAATGGGAACAGGGAGCAATTCTAAAGTACATTATTAGTTTTTGCAAAAAAAGGTTACGTCTCTAATGAATAAAAGAAAAATAGAGAAGAGAGAATGTAAATCATGCCTCGTATTAAAATTGTACATATACATGTTTTAAATGGCAATAAACCATACTGACATAAGATTCATAATTTATGTCACTTGACCTTGTTGGTACTTATCACATGTATAATGCATTTCTTATATTGTAGAATGTTCATAATTTTGGTGCCTATGGGGGAACACAATATTTCACTATATATTCATGGAAATGTATTTTTAATCGCCATCTAAAAAATTCCAGAAGCACCTGTTAAGTAGTGATTTTAATGTATTGCTCTATTGGCATGCTATTCTCCCTGACAGCAGCATGCCAGAGTCTGAAGATATTTATTTCATATATAACATGTGTTGCATTTAAGGCAGGTTGTCATATAATCCACATTGGGTGAATTACAGTTTATTATTAATATACATATGTTGGATAATTAATGAGATGTCAAATTGTTTAAACTCCAAGACCATGCTCTAAAGGAAGTTCTGAACTGGTAGGGTATTCAAAATTATTAGAATTCAAAAAAGAAGAAATCTATGTAAGTTTAGCCATTAGAGACTTTGAAAAAGATACTCTTAAAAATGAACTGTCACAAGGGCATGACCGGTATTCAACAGAGTTGGACACTCAGACGTTGAGCTCCAACTCATGATACCACAGTAGGCGACATCAACAGCTACACTACAGTGAGTTTCTACAAAGCTTCTTAACACATCCTCAACTCACGTAATGTGCTCTGGGGGCCCTGAGCCATGAATGTCAATCCCGTGTTATGGTGAGCAGAACCAAGATGACAGCCAGTGGTCTGTTTCTCCTGTTTCTAGCTCCAGGAGCAACATGACCTCCATCTTAGAAGCAGTGACTCCAGAGCTAACAGAGACTATGGTACAGTCTTTAAGGGACTGCAACTCTATGTAGATTTGTCACCAGGCACATTATTCAAAGTGCAAAAAAATTCTCGCCTGTCACTAAAGCGCTATAAAGTGCCAATGTTCTATACAGATGGAGCTTTCCACCTAAACTCATTATACAACGAATTGGTCATACCCAAGTGTTTTCTTTGGTGGTATCTGGAGTGCAATGGCACAAGCAGAAGAACATCCAAATGAAAAACACTTAACATACTACTCCCCAACATTGGTCTGGAATGATACAAATGCAGAGAGAATGGCAAAACATGGATGGCACGATATAGCATGTGATCTGAAGTGTTTATCTTATTATTACAGTATTGCTTATACTTATGGGCTCTACAGTGGGAAACCGGATAGAGGTAAGCTCCGTGATCAGAATGGGGGAACAGTTACAAGACAATGAACTGGTTACATCTATTTTGGTATATAGTTTACTTATATACATTTAGTTAAATTCCCTGTATGCTTACTTAACGCCAATAAAACCCTGATAGGCCTAAACATTAAGCTTCTGAGTAGAGTTGAGTGACACCTGGATGTTCGGGTCTGGCGGGTTTGGCCGAACTTTGAAAAAAAGTTCGGGTTCGGGCTCGAACTTGACCCCGAACCCCATAGAAGTCAATAGGGACCCGAACTTTTGGCCACAAAAATGCCTCTAAAAAACTCCTGGAAAGGGCTAGAGGGCTGCAAAAGGAAGTAAAATGGGGGTAAGAGTAAGACAAGTGCCCTGCAAACAAATGTGGATAAGGAAATCACTTAAAAATAACATAAAATAAGTGCTCAGGGGTGGGAGCCGGGGGGGAGGACATTAGGTCTCCCCAATTGTTATTTATGGCCCCCACCCACCGCACATGGGTGGGGGGCAGGGGGTAGACAGTAGGTCCCCCCCTTATTGTTATTTAGGGCCCCCACCCACCGCTCAGGGGTGGGGGCCGGGGGGGACAATAGGAAAAACATTTTTAACACTTTTTAATAGACACGCCCCTATTCGCGGTATAGCAAGTAGGGGCATAATTTACTAATTCTAAGTGACCAGCTTCTATAGAGGCTGGGTCACTTGCTGCACTGGCCAATCACAGCCATGCCATTAGTAGGCATGGCTGTGATGGCTTCTAAGGGCACACGAGTCAAACGCTTGTTGATTGGCTGCGCTGCAGCCTTTCAAAATGCGTCATTAAATTGCCGAACTCCGAACTCCAACCCCAACCCCAACATACAGTGATATGTCCGTGTTCGGGTCCGGGGTCCAAAAAACTTAATGTTCAGTACGAACCCAAACTTTTCAGTTCGGCTTCGCTCAACTCTACTTCTGAGATATAAAATGAAGCTAAAGAATACACCAAATTCCTTTATGTTAAACTGTACATAATTACCTTAGGATATTTTATTTTGTGGTAATGCTTAACGAGACAAGGATCTGGATATATTATGTAGTCAACTACGAGTGTTAGAGGTGAAACCTTATATGATTAGAGATCAGGAGGGAATCTGGTCGTAACTCTGTTAGAGGTCTTAAGTATTTTCAACTGGATTTCAACTGGGTTTCAACTGGAGGCCCGGATGTGACACACCATATATCTCTCTAGTGAGGGAAATCTGCTGAGGAGGGGACTCAGCACAGAACAAATTAATTTGTGTTACTGTCAATATTGCATATATTTTAAAATTAACTCTGTTGGGTTCACATTGCAAAAACTGTGTTTATTGTTCTGTGGAATTATATTTTTCTTTCTACTATTATTTTTAGTAGGATGTCTGTTTGCTTTGGGATGGGATTCAGAGTACCACCCATGGCACCAAACATATGACTAATGGGGGAAAACAGATGATTGGTGGCTAGATGGCAGCCACTAAATGTTAATTTTATTCACAGATCATGTGAGAAGTGCTTGATAGAGCCAATAAAAGGAGAAGCAGTAAAAAAAAAAATATCTGCATTTACATATTTATAATTAATTAGTGCCTATCAAAACTCCACAATAAAATGCTAAATATAAAAAGTGCATACAATCAATCTGGCACTCAACTTCCCTTATTGCCGATGAGCTACCAGAAGATCTCCTCAAATCTTCAATATGAAGTAAAACAGGTCACCAAAGAATTACAGGACTTACCTGCTACCGTTTACTTTGATGTAAGTAAATACATTTGCATTTTGCACTTTATGTTTATTGATATTTTATCTAGTTGCACTTTGTGTTTTTTCTCACTGATTAAGATTGATAACAATAAAGTTTAAGATCTGAAAAGATATCTGCAAGTTATAATCTGAAGACTCTATATTTGGCTTAAAAGTGTGAGTGGCCAATTGGTATTGATATTACACTAAAATTACACTATACAGTTTTGTATGATGTTGTGCCGTCTTTTATATATTTATATATATTATATTTTCAATAGATAAATAAATCTACTGCAAAATATATACGTAATATTTATATTATGTATATATTTTGCAGTACACTTACACTTTCCCAAATATTTTTTTTATGGACGATATTCGGATGAGCAAAGCTGTCGAATGAATGAATATCAGAGGCCACAAACTAAATTTTATTTTTTGTTTGGTCAAATTGGATTTTTTTGCTTTGCACAAGTCTATTGTGCTGTAGCCCATCCTCCTGTACCAAAAGGTCAGTGGAAGATTTATCATACCAGCTCTAGGTGCAAGCAATCAGAAAAGTAGAAGTAGAGTAAAACTCATCTACACTGGCATCCTTTAAGACAATACTAAACCTCAATCAATCCCCTTCACAGATTTTTCATGACTAAAGATGAAGGCTGTGCATCCCCTGTGCCAGGTTCTACTCCTGTCCCTAAGGGTTCCCTACCTTGAACCATAAGAATATACTGACTGTCCTCTGCTTGTCTATATACTGTTCTCCATTCGGCACAAATGGGTTATGTACAAACAACCACTCATATTGATTATATAATTTATCTACTATATTTTTTTACAATACATTTTTCCATTCCATCTGATTGCAGCTGTATGTGTGGTTACCATGTTACCATAAATGGGTTATGTACATACAAACACACATATTGATGACATCATTTATTTACTATATTATTATAGTTTGTGACAATAACATATAATCGTTACAAACATTCCCTATATTCACTTCATTCATTTAATGTCATGATCATAATTGATTATGGCCTGGGTGGCCAAAATAAACATCCTTGTTTGTTGTAGAACTGCAGCTCTTTCATGTGTTGTCATTGTTAAGGTTAGCAGAGTATGACAGGATTTTTGTTTTTTAACAATTAGAATCGGATCTCAATTTATAAATAGTTATGCATAGATGGTCTCTTCAAGGGTCAGGGCTAAATTAGTGGTTGTATAACCTGGAATCAAGCGGCCTCTACTTTGTGCATTGTCTTTGCTGGGCATTGTTAATATAGCCCTATTCAATTATATTCAGAAAATGATTGTCCACTATTGCCACTTTTTCCGAGTTAGCAATATGTTCAGTGGCAGCTATTGTTTTCCCTTTCTCTTGGACATCTTTTTGTTTGGTTTAGTGCATTTGTACACTCAACATGCATTTAATGCATGATTGTGTAAACATGTTTTAAGACTTTCATATGCCATTGCAAATGAAAAAAAAGACTGTGATTTGCTTTATAATGATATTTACTTGCAATGGTATTCTGGAAACTAATCCACTCTATTTCAATGTGGATCACAGAGATGTAAATGCCAAGCTTTCTTGGAATTTTTTTATTAATTTACTTCATCAAACACAAAACACATGAAATTACTAGTTGTGCAAATTCTAAGAGTCTATTTAAGGTATATGCTATCACATAAAATAAATGCATGACTTGTATGTTGGCGAACCATATACAGTTTGAGTTTATTATTCTGGTAAGAGTTCCATGCCTTTTGTTTACTGACGATTTACATACATTATAGTGGTTGCATGATGCCATTGAAATATTTAATCCCATATCTAAAATTAATTGATTAATTGATTGAATCCATAGAATTTTTCCTAGACCTTTGGTGCATTTAAACAATGTGTATTAAGGCAATGGGCTTGCAAGCAAACTCACCTCTTAAATTAAAGTATTTCCAGCATATCACTTAATCTGAGGTTAGCCTCAGTTATCATAATTAACTATATATCAAACAGGACAAACTGTGTATCAGTGAGGTATGACACACAATTACCAGCACAGCATCCATGTCATTTTAGTCTGACACAGACGTGGAGAGGGACGTTTATTATGCATACAAATATTCATACAATCTAATAATCATTCAAAAGCTGTCAGTCCTGTATTCGGTTATGAAGGTCAATGTTATGGCATGCTCTCTCTCTCGCCTTATGTCAGCTGGATAATTATATATATTTTTTTTTTTCTTCAGTTGTTAGAGCTTCTTGTAAAAACGCAGGCTTTATTTTTTCAATCAATTAATTATAATACAGAAAAAAAGACCCTTATTGCAAAGACAATAGTGAGTTGTAAAGACTTTAGAACGGACTTACAACCTTTTAGGCATACTACCGTGGTAAATGTAATTGTTGGTGGTAAAGCCTCTGTAATTTCTTTTCTTTTTGCTCACTGGCTGTTAACCTTTTTATTTATATTGTTGCATAGAACTCTTCCAGAAAGCTTACCAAGTGACAGGTGGCAGGTAGACAGCATTGTGCAAACGACAATGGTTTTACCAGCTCTTTAACCCCTTAAGGACCAAACGTCTGGAATAAAAGGGAATCATGACATGTCACACATGTCATGTGTCCTTAAGGGGTTAATAGAGGTAGGTAGAAACGTAGAAGAAAAATTAATTACAAATAATAAAAACTGACAGGATTCTGAAAGCCCACCGTTACTATTACTAATGTCTTAACTTTATCAGTGCTGCAGCTGATAATGATTTAAGCTCTGCTCTCATCTTCAGCACTGAAAGGAAGCATATACTAAGCCAATTCATTACATTTGTTCAAACAAAAACCGGTAGGAATCTTTGGCATCAATATCCAATTCGCCCCCCACCCCCAAATCCAGTGAACAACCCTCTCCAGAAAATAACAGGCAACTGAGACTACAAATAAATGGTATGATGATTCCCTCTGATGAGCCAAAGTGGTGAAACGTGCGTCAGGGGCACTGAAAAGCGCTATCCACAGCCACTATATCAGCAGTCAGTTGTCGATTTTCATTTTAACCATTTTTATTATGAGCAGTTAAATGTCCAATAAATCTAATTATAGCAACTAATCTAGCTACCTTGAGACACAGTGCGGATATCATAACGACCGTTGACCACATTTAAAAGCTGAAAATGATCTTAATCTAGCTTTTTTAATTATTGGGGGTGGGGGGTGGTGACATATCCCCATGTAATAGTGGGCTCAGTAGGCATTTTGGTTAATGGGGTACCCTTGAAGGCACAGTTTGAGAGGCACATTTTTATAGAGGGTATTTTCCCGAGTCTGTGTGCTCTTTCAGGATTTCCCACCTAGCCATTACAACAGTAAGCTTCACCCCACAGTACATCTTTAAAATCAGCCTATACTTCCTTTATTGGCAGGCCTTCATGTCCTGATGGTGAAGGACCCCTCTTCACCTCAGAGACCCACCACATTTGTTTATCATTGCTACATCCTTCGATACAGAATGTATCGATCCCAATATTGGAGTGAGTGTTTCACCTTGGCTACCACGCACTGTTCAGGTGATAATCCCTTCCACTTCAACTCTTATCCATATGGTTGTCTCTGATTGTTTTTATTTTCTTATACCCTTCATAGATTCGGGTTATTAGGTGGTTATTTCCACCCAGTTTTTACTTTACATATCTATTAAAAGTTAAGTTTTAAACTCACTATTTTGGGGTGGAGTTCCACCATTTATATTTGCATTCTCTTTCTTTGCCAGACCCTGGTCCCAGTCCACGTAGGGCTTAAACTCCCTAGGATATATCATTAGACTCCTATTTCTCCTGTTTGTCAATCTAGCGTTGTACCAATAAATGCTGATTTAATTCAGAGATCAAGTGAGAAGTGACCAATAGACGGAAAAAGGAGGATCTGTAAAAACCTGTGTACTTGTAAGCAGGATTGTTTCAGACAACATGATTTCAGTTATTGAGGCAGACAGATTAGCAGACAAGGGTTGGCTGTATCTGTGTGGGAGATAGCAAATGTGACCCTAGTATGAGACTGGTAAGGTGGTTGTTAAGGGTACTGCTGTGCCTTGCACTCCATCTTTGAGTGGGAGATAGCCTGTGTCATCAAACCTAGTGTCAGACTGGTGAGATGGTAAGTTACTACTGTCCCCTGAGCACCTCCATGTGTGTCATTCCTTCCCAGCAACTCCACGTGTCTCATTTCCTGTTTCAGCCTAACTATGTGCCTCAACCCCTCAGCCCCTCCATTTCTCTATTCACCTCCCCAGCTCCTTCATGTGTCTCATTAACCACCCAGCCCCTCCATGTGTCTCATTTTTCCCTCAGCCCCTCCATGTTGTTGTTGGGAGATTCTATCATAAGAGGTGTGGAGCTGGACATTAGTGGTCTTGTGAAATGTCTTCCCAGAGCTACTGCTCACAGAGACAGGAGACGTATTTGTAATATTGGTAAGCGAGCAAATAAATACGGCAAGTTGGTTCCACACCGTCATTCTCTGGAGTTGTTACACCCCCTGGCTGTCAATCAGACACCTGGTCCTGTTACTTCCTGGTTGTTTTTCTCAGTGGAGAGGCAGCAATTGCTCAGAGCACCTCCCTTGGAAAGACTACTATTTGAGTTGCATTGTGAATTCTGAGCTGGGATAGAATGGGAAGGCTTGTAAAGGAAACAGACAACAGAAACATAGAAACATAGAATGTGACAGGAGATAAGAACCATTCGGCCCATATAGTCTGCCCAATTTTCTAAATATTTTTATAAGTCCCTGGCCCTATCTTATAGTTAGGATAGCCTTATGCCTATCCCACGCATGCTTAAAGTCCTTTACTGTGTTAACATCTACCACTTCAGCTGGAAGGCTATTCCATGCATCCACTACCCTCTCAGTAAAGTAATACTTCCGGATATTATTTTTAAACCTTTGCCCCTCTAATTTAAGACTATGTCCTCTTGTTGTGGCAGTTTTTCTTCTTTTAAATATAGTTTCCTACTTTACTGTGTTGATTCCCTTTGTGTATTTAAATGTTTCTATCATATCCCCCCCTGTCTCGTCTTTCGCCAAGCAATACATGTTAAGTTCCTTTAACCTTTCCTTGTAAGTTTTATACTGCAATCCATGAACCAGTTTAGTAGCCCTTCTCTGAACTCTCCCTTGAAAGTATCAATATCCTTCTGGAGATACGGTCTCCAGTACTGCGTGCAATACTCCAAGTGAGGTCTCACCAGTGTCCTGTACAATGGCATGAGCACTTCCCTCTTTCTACTGCTAATACCTCTCCCTATACAACCAAGCGTTCTGCTAACATTTCCTGCTGCTCTGTTACATTGGCTGCCTACCTTTAAGTCATCAGAAATAATTACCCCTAAATCCCTTTCCTCAGATGTTGAGGTTAGGACTCTATCAAATATTTTGTGCTCTGCCCTTGGGTTTCTACATCCAAGATACATAGTCTTGCACTTATCCAAATTAAATGTCAGTTGCCACAACTCTGACCATTTTTCTAGTTGACCTAAATCATTTTCTATTTGGCTTATCTCTCCTGGAACATCAACCCTGTTACATATCTTAGTTGCATCAGAACCTTCCCATCAAAACCTTCTGCAATTTCACTAATAAAAATATTAAAGAGGAATGGGTCCAAGTATAGATCCCTGAGATACCCCACTAGTGACAAGCCCATGCTTTGAATATACTCCATTGACTACAACCCTCTGTTGCCTGTCACTCAACCACTGCCTAACCCCTTCAGCAACCTGGGATGGGGGGTGGGATGAAGAGGGGACCTGCAGTGCCAGGAAAACGGGTTGTTTCCCTGGCACTGGAGAGTCCCTTTAATGTTCCTTGAAGTAGGGAATAGCACCAAACAGGGAGACTGGTGATCAATGGTACTGCACAAGTTGATATCATCTAAGGAGTGAACTGGGAAATGTGACACCCCCTCCAACACTCTGTCACTAGTCACCCCCTCCCTCCCTCTGTTACTAGTCACCCCCTTCCTCACTCGGTCACTCTGTCACTAGTCACCCCCTCCCTCCCTCACTCTGTCATCTGTCACCACTTCTGTCATCTGTCACCCCCTCACTGTGTCTCCCCCTCACTCTGTCATCTGTCACCACTTCTCACACTCTTCCACCTGTCACCCCCTCCCTCACACACTATGTCACCTGTCACCCCCCTTAGACAAGTAGATTTTTTTTAATATTCCACACCCCTGCACATGCAGACACACTAACGCTTAATACAAATATGCATGCACACTGACACTATATACAAAAAAGCACATGTAGTCATCCAGACATGTAAAAGTGCATTCAGACAGACTCAAATACAAACATGCATTGATACACAGGTCTTCACAATATACACATCAAAATGAATGCCATATTATATGAGAGTTATATTTAATATTTATTTAATGCACATATATTTGCCTTCAAAGGCCTGGGCTCTAATTTTGCCCGGGGGCCCCAAAGGCTCTCAGTCTGCCTCTGACAGGCAGAACTCCAGAGAATGACGGTGTGGAACCAACTTGCCGTATGCATTTGCTCGCTTACCAATATTACAAATATGTCTCCTGTCTCTGTGAGCAGTAGCTCTGGGAAGACATCTCACAAGACCACTAATGTCCAGCTCCACACCTCTTATGATAGAATCCCCCAACAACAACTGCTTTCTATTAGGTCTCACCATAGTGTGCAAGCCTGTCTCCATAATACCACTACACTCGAAATCTATCTATTGCAAGCTGCTTTTAGATATATGCAAATATACAAGAAAAGTGGAAACCACCCAGAATACGTATATATATATAGGATATGCTCTGTGTGGAAAAATCAAATAGCTAACATAGCGTAAAATAGTATAGCATTAAAATGGGAATGAGTGGAAATATGGATGCACTCACAAACGAATGAGAAATCAGGCCTTTCACCCACTCAGGGGTACTGTAATGGATATGAATTGAAGTATCTTCCAACCAAGTATGTAAAATAAAGGAAATCAAATATAAGACACATTTATTAGTCGCACTTACACATAGAAGATATAAAAACAGCGTGTCTCCAAATAATCATGGGACTCCTGGATGATGTTTTCAAAATATCCACAGTAGGAGTCCAGGAGCAACAATATAGATACCGCAAAAAAACAAAATAAACAAATATAAGTATAAAAAGTACACAATCCAACATTGGATTTATTCCTTGTGTACTTTTTATACTTATATTTGTTTATTTTGTTTTTTTGCTGTATCTATATTGTTGCTCCTGGACTCCTACTGTGGTTATTTTGACAACATCATCCAGGAGTCCCATGATTATTTGGAGACACGCTGTTTTTATATCTTCTATGTGTAAGTGCGACTAATAAATGTGTCTTATATAATTTTATAACAATCTGCACTATATTTGATTTCCTTTATTTTACATACTTGGTTGATACTTCAATTCATATCCATTACATTACCCCTGAGTGGGTGAAAGGCCTGATTTCTCATTCGTTTGTGAGTGCATCCATATTTCCACTTGTTCACATTTTAATGCTATACTATTTTACGCTATGTTAGCTATTTGATTTTTCCACACAGAGCATATCCTCGGATATTCTACCTGAATACAGGTTATTCTACTATATACATACATATATATATATATATATATATATATATATATATAATTTACGTATTCTGGGTGGTTTCCACTTTTCTTGTATATTTGCATATTTTCTTAGGTGGTTGTAAAGTACACCTGGGAACACTTCCAGTTATACGTTTTTACACCTTTAGTGTATATACTCTTCTTTTGTTTTTGCTTTTAGATATAACCCCCCAAAAAAAAATTCAGGCATAGAGTCGGTCTAGCCTCCAGAGTCTCAAAGTCCCGAACGGCATGTGTTCGTTGATTTAGACATGAACAGACGGGGTCTGGCGACCCCAGGGGGTTTCATGAACAATAGCTTCTGAGAGTAGTACCAGGAGGTGGCCAACCAAGTGGCACTGGGCGTTCGGCAGTTAAAGATGGCCACCGCCACATGTTCGTGCATAAGAATGACGACCACCCAGCCGATCGACAATAAGACTGCGGTTAACCACAAACCGCAGCTTCTGGGTGGCTAATAAGGGGCACACTCCTCATGCAGGGTGGTCAGTCATTCGGTAGTTTGTTCGGTGGTCTGTTCGGTAATTAAGAGGTGAACGGGGTTAACAAGTGTAAAACCGCAGCTTCTGGACTATTAATAGGCGGCACACGCCATATGCCGGGTGGTCGGTCATTCGTTCATACCTGACATGAAAATCCAGCCATGCTTAAGTGTTTTATGGACAAAGCAAGGGATTGGTGAAGCTAGTTGATTTATTTTTTTTCCCAATGTTACCCCCTAGTTTTTGTAGCCCAAGCTCAAGAATCAATTAAGGGAAATAGCAGAATTACTCACTTTATCTGTGAAGCAGATGGCAGGACATTTATATTAAGTATACGTTTTGCACAATATTGATTGGACCATTTGGCACCATTTTGGCTAATTTGATTCATTTCCAGAATCAGGTTTTTGTTACTGAACGTCTGCTAAGCTAAACCGACATATAGTCAAAATTCAGCAATCCAGAAAAAAAAAATATTTTTGGAAAAAAGTGACAAGTCTGCAAAATAGTTTGTTGGTTCTATTAGAGACAATCTTGAAAGAGTAGAGCAAGTATCAAAGTAGTGTCCGAAATGTCTGGTCTTGGTGGTAATGAGGGATCTGATGATATCACTCTTTCCACCAACAACTTCAGACATATACAACTAGACTATGAGAGATGAAATACAAGAGAACAGTCCAGAGAGAGAGAGAAAGAGAGCACACTAAACTGTTTTCTGCAGCTAGTGTGGATTTTCCTCCTGCATCTTTTCTACATTGCCTAGGTCTGTTTCTATATGATTTTGAATTTATTCAATAGAGACAAATGTAGCATCATCTGCTACTAGGGCCACACGTATCTCACTCACTGTCATTATTACCAGCACCATCACCTCCTCCCTTTCCATTAGCATTAGTCAACTAAGAGCTAATATATGTTGTAATAGCTTTCACTGCCATCAATGCAAATCCAGCTTCATCTTGAGCAGTTGCAATGCAAGAAGTGAGACAAAGTTATGGTTCACCTTGAGTGCTTCCAAGAAAGGCAATTTGCAATGTGAAAATGATGTGGCAAGGAAGAGAGTATGGAGAGAGGCATGAACCTACATTTGAAAATATATCTCATGTCATTATTATTGAAGGAAGAAGTAAAACAAGAAAGTTCTAGGGCAGGCATTAAATCCACTGGCATTGAAATTGATTCTGATCCTCCGCTACAACCATCCTTAGGCAAAGTGTGGAGTATGTTGAAGATTATGTCAGAAGTTGACATACACAGGTTGAAACAGGGCAATCTGACTCCTCATCATCCTAGGGATATGTCCACCACCCCACTCTTGAAAATGTTGTTAGATTTCATTCTAGGGGCATGTCAAAACAGCATGCTAACAAAATCAACTGCCTGATAGCCTAACCTTTTGCTGCATGCAGAGTGCAGTTTTCTATAAAAAAAAACGGAAGCCATTTAAGCAGCTGACACAGGGCCTTGATTAGCAATATGTTATTCTCTCAGGATCCACTTTCATCCAGAACACACACACCATTTCTGCGTAGTATTATTAAAGGAGAAGGTAAATAATGCTCCTTCTGGCCATAATGCAAAGCTCTGAAAGGTGGTTCCTTTGTCAGTTTGCATTGTACTGCACACAACCTATATCTTGTAGTGAAGACAGCACAAACATGGAAAATATATATGATCATTGCAGGAGGATTGTCTGGCATTTCCAGCAAAGTGCAAAGGCTGATCAACTGTTGAGGCAGGTGCAAGAGAAAAGAGTGCATGCCGCACACAGTCTATGACAGGATGTAAGCACATGGTGAAACTCAACTCTAGACATGCTGGAAAGAATTTCAGAACAGCACAAAACTATTAATATTCTTTCTTCTGACCAGTCTATTGGCATGGAGTCTGCAATGGGGCATGATGATTTGATAATAATAGGGTAGCTAGTGGCACTCCTTAAACAATTTATGGATGTTACAGATAATTTGAGCCAAAGTAATGCCAGTTTTGGGACAGTTTGACTCCTTGTTCACCCACCTTATGCACAAGATGGATTTTTACTTGGAAAACAGGGAAGTTGTTCCTAATGGCACATGCAGCAACAGTTGTTAGGAGGCTAAAATATCTACTGAAAGTTAACTGTCCATTGACCACTCACTTTTCCCTTAAGTATTTGTTTTTAAAATGACTCCTACTGTTGCTGCTTCCTTCTTTTCATTAATACAAGATTGCAAAGGGAAAACTAATCAATCATCATAAAACTAGGTTTTTCCACTTTATTTGTATTTTTTTTTGTTATTACAGATATTATAATATAATTTTGACAACACTGAGGTAGATTGCAAAAACTTCTGGCCATTAGACTAGGCCAGGGGTAGGCAACCTTTACCATTCCAGATGCTGTGGACTACATCTCCCCTGGTGTTTTGCCACCACTATGGCTGTATAAGCATTATAGAAGATTTAGTCCACAACATCTGGAGTGCAGATGGGCTACCTGTCACGACACTCCTTAGTCGACATACCCTCGTGCAGTACTCGCACTCACCACTCTTTCTGTTTGGCACTGTTTCTCATTTCCTTTCGTTAGGCACTACACCTGGCCCTTGTTTAGCACCTATATATTCTGGCTTCTCCCCTCACTCCCGGTCAGATCATTATCCTCTATCCTTGACCCTGTACCTGCTGTTTCCTGGCTCCCGTGATTCTGGCTCCTGGCTCCTGTCTCCTGTCTCCTGTGTCTTGTTTCCTGAGTATCCTGAGTATCTTGTGTTTCCTGATCCGGTGTTCCGATGTCCTTATGGTCCTGTGTCCTGTGCCTCCTGTTCCAGTGTTCGCCTGCAGTGTTCCTGTCTAGACTCCTTCTCCAGTGATTCTGACCTTGCTGCATTATTTCTGTGTGACCTGCTTAGGACTTTGCCCCTTGATGTTCATTTTGTACTTGGTGGCTGCACTAACCTGACTAAGCCTTTACCTTTGCCTAGGACTATCGTGGACTCTGCCTGCTCTATTGTATATATTGGGTTATTGTATATATTTATATATTTGTGGCATTGTCATATTTTGTTTTGTATATATTATATATATCTATATCCTTTTTGGTTTGCCTTAATACATTTTCTTTATTACTCCATTTATCGTGTCCTAGAATTATTTCTCTGCTAAGTTGGTTCCCACACTTAAAGGGACAGTGCTGTTGCAGGGCAGCACCCCTTCATGTCATGACAGAATGATCTGACCACTTGGAACCGGCAGAGTATATGTCTAGGATCACAATGAAGAACCTTGTTGGTATTCACGCTGATTCACAGCAAGAGTGTGCTCTCATTGAGACTTGTTGTAATCAGTTAGGAAAAATTCAGCGGCAGATTGGAAAGGCCTCTAATTTATGCTTATCTATTATAGATGTCTCCTGTCCAATCCAGAAATCTGTATTATGTGGATTTATCTATGAACTTCAAACTTTTCACAAAAACATATGTGATTCATTGCTTTTTCAGTTACCTAATTGCGATATATGGTTGAGAGAGCCTCCTGTGATAAGTAGGGTGTATACACTTATCCGTATGTCTCTTAAAGAGATATCACATAAAAAATCTTTATCATATTTGCAGAGACAAGTAAGAGTAATGCACAATAATTTTGTTGCCTTGTTACCTGAAGTGCAATTTATTATTGATCTTGTACAAGAAAGAATGACTGTCTTTATGCCTGATAATAATGATGGTATTCCCTTTTCTGATGTACATAGCATAACAAATCCTTCTGACTCTGACTTGGGAAAATGGCTTGTTGGTCCTCCCGACTGCAAAACCGAAGTCCCTCTGGAAATTAAAGCTGAATGCCTTCCTGCCCAAACAAAAGACGAAGATGTTGAGGGGTTATACAGCACTGGCGATCCCCTCATGGACCAAGTCTTTGATGAACTGGGTGCTCGTTGCATAGCAGCTTTAGAGGACGAGCAGTCTGAATGGGAAGGTAGTACCAGTACGCAGTTTCCTAATGTTGTCTCAGTACCAGAGACCCATAGTACCCTTATATCACCGTCTCTTTTCTGCAAGATCCACTCGCCTATTCCCAAGGTGAAGCTACCGGCTACCAAGATGAACGATCTCAACACCGTTCAAGAGGGTACAAGTCTGGTCAGTCTCAATCAAACTCTGCCCAACCACGAAGCAGAAACAGACTCCCCTGAGTCTGCAACTAGAGATACGAATTCCTACCTCACCGTGCCAATTGAGGAGACCACCAGTGACCTGAACCAGGTAACGGGATCTGATCTGAAGGCCTGTCCCACAGAGGACAATGCATCCGAACTAGAAGAGTCACCTATAAAATGTGCTCCGGGTGATGCAAGTGACGACAAGGTTGGACCATTGAAATTGGGGACCAATCTCGTTGAAGGTGAATCTCCTGTCAAAAAGTCACCACGTAGGAGACGTGGTAAACGACCTACTTCTTTCAAGACACTGGCTGAGAAGGC
The DNA here is from genome assembly GCF_036172605.1 of Pelobates fuscus. NCBI lineage: Eukaryota > Metazoa > Chordata > Amphibia > Anura > Pelobatidae > Pelobates > Pelobates fuscus. Next base: position 56,204,264 of record NC_086325.1, read on the forward strand.
TGAAGAACCAAAGGTGAAAACTTCAGAACAACCAGTGGAAGAAGAGGCTATTGTGCCAAAGGCAGCTCATGACGTTGATGTGGGGAGGCTTGATGATTCCAATTTTAACCCTTCTACCTCTGGGGGTTTGAAGATTGGCACCCCTCTCACAACCGCAACTGTGGAAAATGAGTTGTCGCCAAGTAAAAAAGACAGTTATCTTCAAATAGAAGACAAAGACTCAGACTGGGTGCAACGTGACAAACCCGTGATGGATCAAGCCCAAGAGAAGAATCTAAATGAGACCAGGCTTGTTCTAAACCCACAGCCTGAAGAAGACTCTACAATTCTTCAAGTTACATGCTCTGGTAGAACAATTTCTCTGCTGCAAGAGGAAACCCCAACTACCAAGCTTGTACCTGAACCAAGCGCCGAAGATTATTCTAATCAGCCGCTTAACCAAACGCCAAAGGAAAGGAGTGTAACCGAACAAGGAGGTACCTGTTCCCATGATGAAGGAAGCACCTTCTATGACATTTCAGTTACCATGATGTCTATCACTCCACCTAAACTCCAGCAAGTATTAAATGAAGACTTGCCTTCAGTTGAAAGTCTATCTACGACAAATAAAGAACTACCTCGAGCTGAGTTTAAAAGGGACGAAGAGAATGACTTCATTAACCAGGTATCTCTAGCCGCTACAGAAAAATTTCAATTTGAGAGAGAGTCGTCTCTGCTTCGGTTAGCCCCGTGCTCGGAGAAATTTGGGGAACCCTTCCTTGATGCATATCTGCGGTCTGTGGAGGAAGGCTCGCAGAATGTTCTTGATCCTGTACCTATTAATTTAGGGGATTCTCCTTGTTTGGTTCCAGTGGTACCTACCCAAGATTACGCAGAGACTGTTCTCCCTTCGACTGAAGTTGCATCGCAGTCTTTGTTCCGAGGATCCCACAAGCCAGAAACCAAGTCAGACCCAGGACTTCTGAGTGATGAACCTGTTACTAGCAATAGTCCCAGATCTAGTGGGTTAACACATTTGTCGGTCACTGGTATGGAGTGTTTCTTATCTTATGTGCCTTTACCTTCTGTTTCTGTGTCTGCCCTTCTATTGCTAAATGTTACTCTACAGTCCTTGCTTTTGTATGTTTCTATTCTGCCTCGTTGGTTTCTCCCATGGGATTGTCCACCTCTCATTCCTCCTAAGCCTCCTCCTTGTTTTCCTCTACTGGTTGGGTGGCCCTGATTTTCTTCTGTCACCCGTGGGGGATCTTTGGGTTTTGGAGCGCCGGGAGTCGCTCCTTAAGGGGGGGGTACTGTCACGACACTCCTTAGTCGACATACCCTCGTGCAGTACTCGCACTCACCACTCTTTCTGTTTGGCACTGTTTCTCATTTCCTTTCGTTAGGCACTACACCTGGCCCTTGTTTAGCACCTATATATTCTGGCTTCTCCCCTCACTCCCGGTCAGATCATTATCCTCTATCCTTGACCCTGTACCTGCTGTTTCCTGGCTCCCGTGATTCTGGCTCCTGGCTCCTGTCTCCTGTGTCTTGTTTCCTGAGTATCCTGAGTATCTTGTGTTTCCTGATCCGGTGTTCCGATGTCCTTATGGTCCTGTGTCCTGTGCCTCCTGTTCCAGTGTTCGCCTGCAGTGTTCCTGTCTAGACTCCTTCTCCAGTGATTCTGACCTTGCTGCATTATTTCTGTGTGACCTGCTTAGGACTTTGCCCCTTGATGTTCATTTTGTACTTGGTGGCTGCACTAACCTGACTAAGCCTTTACCTTTGCCTAGGACTATCGTGGACTCTGCCTGCTCTATTGTGTATATATTGGGTTATTGTATATATTTATATATTTGTGGCATTGTCATATTTTGTTTTGTATATATTATATATATCTATATCCTTTTTGGTTTGCCTTAATACATTTTCTTTATTACTCCATTTATCGTGTCCTAGAATTATTTCTCTGCTAAGTTGGTTCCCACACTTAAAGGGACAGTGCTGTTGCAGGGCAGCACCCCTTCATGCCATGACACTACCACCGGGCTTGGCAATATGGTACCAATTTTTGCCTTGCAGCAGAATAATAGGCACGTTTTCCTGCCATTTTAGATTGTTAAAATAATTTTCCCAAATAATTTCCCTGACTGAAATTTGCCTCAACCAAAACTCCTTAAGAATGAAATTTGGGCCATCCACATGCTTTTTTTCCCCCCATACAAATCCATTCAATTAAACAGAATTTTTTCACAGCTCAAGTCTATTAATTTCTTACATGATGGAGTGTGATGGAAACCTGATATCAAATGTACCAAAGGACGTTGACTTATAAGTGAATAACTTCTATACTTTTACATTGTATAATTGGCAAAGAACGTTGCAGTTGCAGCCAAAGATCTGCCATTTGACTTCCTATGCTGTCCACTAAATTATATCTATGTTTAAAGCAGACTAATTATTAACTGATAATTGTAGTATTGTTTAAAATGTACATGCCCAAATGGAGTAGAGTAAATTAATACAATGTTATAAGCTTGTTTCAATTGTATTCAGAAAGAAATGACAAACAATTGCACTGGAGTATAGTTTATTTTGCATTTATGGGCATTTAATTAGCATTAATTTATTTTAAATGAATTTGTAAAAGCACCTGAGGTGTTTGAATGAATCATAACAGCACTTATTTTGACGCATATTCTTTATAGACTAAATTTGCATTACTCTGGTAGACCACAAAGCTTAAAAAGTAAAAAAGAAAAACTATTTTAAAATTGTTGCTATTTCTGCTAAAACAAGTAAACACACATCAAAGGATTTGAAAATCCTTTCTAGTGGATTTATAGCACTTGAGATCATTCAACATAGTTTTCTAACAAACACATTTGTAAACATATCAAAGAAGAGAAAACATTTCATATTCTCAAGGAAACATGACATAACCCCATTAAGTTATGTAAACTTTAATCGCACATTGTAGAATGTAGTACTGCTTTGAAAGTATTTCAATATTGCGAGATGTGAATTGTTATGTGAAATATTTAAACCAGGATGACATCCATATTCTGCATGTCATAAAGTAGTTTTATGATAATAACGACTTAATATTAACTCCAATAAGACAGCACACCAGACAGTGCAGAGAAAAGCTTCAATGTGTTGTATGTACTTTTAATATAGTTAGTCTGGGCTTTTTTTTTTTTCTCCTAATGTGGGAAGAGGTGATGACCTATTCACAACTCTGCTATCACTAAACACCCTGCTCCAAATTATTATGCAAATTCTATTTAAGTGTCACAAAGATTAAATATTTAGTTTTTCAGTTTAACTCATGGATGGCATTGTGTCTCAGGGCTCTTTTGATCACTAAAAAAACAATCTCGGACACCTGTGATAATTAGATTGCCAGGTGAGCCCAATTTAAGGAAAAACTACTATAGGAGCGTGTTCCACATTATTCAGTAGAGCACCATTTTCATGCAATATGGGGAATAACAATGATCTCTCTGCTGCTGAAAAGAGTGAAATAGTTCAATGCCTTGGATGAGGTATGAAAACATTAGATATCTCACGAAAACTTAAGCGTGGTTATTGCACTATTAAGAGATTTGTGGCTGATTCAGAGCACAGACGGGTTTGTGCAGATAAAAGCACATTGAGGAAGATTGCTGCCAGATCCATGCATCGGATCAAGAGAGCAGCTGCTAAAATACCATTACATAGCAGCAAACAGATATTTGAAGCTGCTGGTGCCTCTGGAGTCCCACGGACATCAAGGTGTAGAGTCCTCCAGAGTCTTGCAACTGTGCATAAACCTATTCGGACACCAGTAACCAATACTCACAAGCAGAAACTGCTGCATTGGGCAGAAAAATACATGAAGAATAATTTTCAAACAGTCCTGTTCACTGATGAGTGCCGTGCAACCCTGGATGGTCCAGATGGATGGAGTAGTGGATGGTTGGTGGACAGCCACCCTGTTCCAACAAGGCTGCGACGTCAGCAAGGCAGTGGTGGAGTCATGTCTTGGGCCGGAATCATGGGAAGAGAGCTGGTCAGTCCCTTTAGGGTCCCCAAAGGTGTAAAGATGACCACTGCAAAGTATGTGGAGTTTCTGACTGACCACTTTCTTCCCTGGTATAGAAGGAAGAACTATGCTTTCTGTAATAAAATCATCTTCATGCATGACAATGCACCATCTTATGCTGCAAAGAATACCTCTGCATCAATGGCTGCTATGGGGATAAAAGGAGAGAAAGTCATGGTGTGGCCTCCATCCTCCCCTGACCTCAATCCTATTGAAGTAATAGCTGCTTGATCCAAGGAGACATCTGACTGCTATTTTGGGGTCAAGAAGGAATTTTTTCCTAGTTTGTGACAAAATTGGAAGCGCTTCAGACTAGGTTTTTTGCCTTCTTTTGGATCAACAGCAAAAACATATGTGAGGAAGGCTGAACTTGATGGACGCAAGTCTCTTTCCAGCTATGTAACTATGTAACCTTTGGAGCATCCTCAAGCAAAATATCTATGAGGATGGGAGGCAGTTTAAATCCAAACAGCAGCTCTGGGAGTCTATTCTGACACCTTGCAAACAAATTCAAGCAGAAACTGTCCAAAAACTCTCACAAGTTCAATGGATGCAAGACTTGTGAAGCTGCTATCAAATAAGGGGTCTTATGTTAAAAAACGTTATGTGACCTGTTAAAATGTTTAAAAAGTTAAAATGTTGTTATAAGTTTGATTGAAATAGCTTTTGATTTCAGTAAATAAGCTGCAAACACAATAAATGACAATTTTCTTTACAACCTATAAATTGTTTTGAAACTTACTGTGCGTAATCATTTGGAACAGTGCATTGTAAGTTTTTTATGTGTAAAAAATTACTGTTATAATTTTTTCAGGTTTGCTCAATAAAATTTGAATTGTACTCTTATTAATTGATAACATGAGAATTATGCTGAATGTTATTTACACCAATTATTTAGGTAAATAAGAAAATATAATTTGCATAATAATTTGGAACAGGGTGTATTGTACGTTACCTTCTATGTTTGATTTTGGCACCTCATACTTTGTCTTACCCACTGTGGGACCTACGTGTCCCATTCTATAACATATATTTCATTCATGAAAAACATTAGTAATAACTCTGATTTAAAAAAAAAAGAGCACAGAAAGTGCAGAGAGTAGTTTGTTGTAAATTGAACATTTTCAAGTTGAATAAAAGTGGTAAATGGGGTATCTCAGGCTTCTGTCTTCAGTTTACTGCACTTTAATATATTCATTAATGATATTTTAATAAACATTAATAGTCGTTAGTCAATAGCATTATCCCAAATCCCTATGCACATTTAAATAACAGGAGATTTTTAGTGTCACCCCAATGGCCTCCGAAGTATAACTTTAAATGTACTGTCAAAGCAAAAGGTGAGTCCTATGCTAACAATTAAAGGGACACTATAGTCACCAGAACAACTACGGCGTAATGTAGTTTTTTTCTGGTGAGTATAATCATTTGATGCAGGCTTTTCATGTAAACACTGCCTTTTCACAGAGATTCACTGATTCAATCCACCTGGTGGTTGGCCAAGCTCCATGTGGGAAAGCATTTGATTGGCTGAAATCATAAATTCTTATGATTTTAGCAAGGTGGCAGGTCAGGATTGGGGCCAGCGCAGACTGACAGGTGCGGCGCTCCAAATAAGGAAAGATTTATTACCTTTTAAGGGGGCTAAGGGGTGGGGAAACCACCTAAATGGTGGTTTTAACACTATAGGGATAGGAATACATGTTTGTGTTACTGACCCTATTGTGTTCCTTTAACCTTCATGCTTTTAGCTGAAAGGCAAAATCTCTAACGCAAATTGTTGTTTTAACTGATTTTATTTCCGTTGAAATATTCTGTTTATATGATATTGGTATCATGTGATTCTGGTGATATATTTGAAAAAAAAAAACTGGATGTTTTTTGAAAACCCAACAATTCAAGAAAATTATGAATACAGATAGGGCCAGTTTGTGAAACCAATAAAAAATCTGATCACTGTTGTAAAGTTAAAATGTTTTTTTTTCTTTTTCTGACACAATTGGCAATCCTTCAAACTCTTTTTTGCCTTCTTTTGGGTCAACGGCATAAAGAGATGCATGAAATGTTGAACTTGACTCTTTTGTTCAACATAAATTACTACAATTATGTAAATATGATTATAAATTTCCCTTCCTTGGTTGCAAAGTGTATTTTCCGGCTCCTCCTTCTCCATGTATCTGCCAGTATTCATCTTCCAACAACCATAATGTCTATGTGCCACTCTCAACTGTGGCTTTGTCCATAATGTTATATTTACTCTCCCAGTCATGTTTGTGCTCTTCCACACTCCATAATAATGACTTTATATCTAATCTGCTTCAAAATATTGTGTTACTGCTATGTCTGGAGCCAAAGGGTAAGTTTAGGAGTGGAAGGCAGCCTCAAAACTTTTTTGTAGAATGTTCACATGACGGATCGCAATATCACATGATCATGCAGGCATTCTCCATAATTTTAGGGGGTCGTTTTATTTTCCTGGTAGCACTGTTGGTCGTAATTTCTATTTTAAACTGAGCTGACTTTTTCAAGTCACGTTTTCATGGATATTACTTAATAGAAAACAATGAGGACTACAAGGAGTTTGCCCTGTATGTGTATATAAATCCAAACATAAACAAGATAGATAGATAGATAGATAGATAGATAGGCACATAGATATCCAGACAGACAAACAAATAGTGGATCATAAATCCGAGGGTGGGGGTAGCATCTCAACACTTTAATACCAATCAAATCATATGTATTATACAATGTATTGTATAATATAATATATATGTCACATTTCTATATGGTTGATGTGAAACATTATATTTCCTTACTGTAACGGATCGCCTGGCACCCCGACTTGGTACCTCCGTTAATGGATGCTCCTAGTGCTTCCTGAGGACTCCAAGCACTCTGGCAGACACCACAATCACCGAACCGATGCAGCATATGAACCTTCTCAAGCATATGAATGCTGTAGACCATTGAATAGGAACCATACGAATAGGCTTGTACTCCAAGCAGTCAACTGGAACAGCATGCAATAAATCCTTCCCCCCAATAATGAGACGACACATCACTTTGAGGGTAAAACAGGAACTCTGGACTGGCTCATCCAGCCTGGCTTTTATTTCCAACTCACACATACAGGCCACACCCAGGGGGAGGCATAAAAGAACCAATGACATAGATGTTACCTCTCACACATCCCCTCCCCTTAGTGTGACACATAATCCCATTATTCATACAGTTTAAAATATACTTTTTACACAATATTTATAACTTCAAAACCATACATCACATTCACACAAAATTACATATCCACAATCAATCCATTCAGGGAAACAACATATTAAAAATGGCATGGATCAGACCAGGGGTTCAAAAGTTACTAAAAGTATCTTTTAAAACCCCTAGCTTTCCTTCTCTCCTTCTCTCCTTCTCTCACCTTCTCTGTGCTGGAGAAGTAATTCAATTATCTCCCAGCACAGAGACAGACTCCATTAACCACATGGTTGCAAAACGACATAAAACACTTTAAAATACATAAAGTCACATTTTACACATAACACACAGACATTTCACATATCCCCAGATAGCTGGGATCTGAGCGCACAAAACTACCGAATAGCGCGCAGATCCTACTCACACAGTACAATTGCCATGGAGCTAAAGTCTTTCCCATAGTCTTTCATTATGAATAGGCTCCATGGTATTGCTATCTGGGGTATCACATTCCCATAAAGTCTGGTCCATAGTCCAAAGGCAAGAGGCGGGCTATCGGCCCCCTCCAAGGACACGTGGCGAGGTCGGTTTCGCCACAATCCCAAAAAGTCCCAATATGTCCATAGATGAGTTTAAAAGGGCCAGCAACAGCAATATACAGTATAACAAGCCCAAATATAAATCTTTAAATGTACCAGTTTTCCAGGGGCCATAGTCAGCGGGTAAGAGGCAGGCAGCCAGGCCCCTCCAATGTCCAGTGGCGAGGTGGGTTCCGCCACATTTCTCCCCTTTCCCATTTAGACTATCCAGACTCCAGACCTCCAGTCGGTCTGGGGTTCTGATAGTCGGCTGGCTGTCCTTACAGGGGGTAGTTGTCCAGATGGCCCCCTGCCACTCGTGTCCAGTTGTAAGTCCAAGGCTTGGGGAAAAAGTAACCAGGGTGTCCTCTCCCCTGGTTGAACACAGCTGTTGTTGGGGAAAAACGACTGTCTCCCCTTCCGATATTTTGTCTGGCTGTTGTGGACTAGGACCGACTGTCCCTATCCCCAGTGGTGTAGGTGCAGAGACTACGGTCCCATCTGCACGGTTGTGGGGTTTACTGTCTCCCCTTGGTGTGCTAAGCTGCCGTTGGGGAGAGGGAATGACAAACTCCTCTCCCTGAACCGTAGACTGCCGCTGGGGAGCAAGGACGGCTCCTTCAGCTCCCTGTAACTTGGGCACAGAGACCACGGTCCCATCTGTGCTGGTGTGGGGCTTACTGTCTCCCCTTGGTGAGCTGTGCTGCCGCTGGGGAGAGGAAATAACAAACCCCTCTCCCTGAACCATAGACTGCCGCTGGGGAGCAAGGACATCTCCTTCAGCTCCCTGTAGCTTGGGCACAGAGACCACGGTCCCATCTGTGCTGGTGTGGGGCTTACTGTCTCCCCTTGGTGTGTTAGGCTGCCGCTGGGGAGCAAGGATGGCACCTTCAGCCCCCTGTAATACACACTGCCGCTGGGGATCTGGGCCAACTGCCCAGCCTCCCTGTAGGGCCGGCAGAGAGACCACGGTCCCATCTCCACCTGCCATCTGTGGGTCTTCCCAGGACCAGTCGATAAGGTCCCCCATTTCTGGGGCTGGTTGGGCAGTAGGAGGTACTAAATGCAGGTCTCCTGCTGGCGGGCTTAGTTGCTGGGGAGGGGGAACAAAACTCACCGCTCCCAATGGTGTACAGTCCAGAAGCCCCATCAGGTTAGAGACAGGCGGTGTCACTGGATCATATAAGTCCGCATAATTCTGTTTGATCTCCCACTGCTCTGGTGGTACTTGTGGGGTATATGGTAACTGACTGGCGCTGAACAGGTGTTGGTAATCCTGCTCCAGCTCCCATTCCTGGACAGCCAGTTCAGTCAAGTCTGGCCTTAGGTCCTCGGCCATAGGGAGATCCATCACGGCTTCTCTGTAGTCAAATATGTCCCAAAGCCGTGACTCTGCCGCACTCCCAAAGTCTGGTTCTGCAAATGTCCCCCATAATAAGCCAGGGCCATTATAATCCTCCCCCTCGGGTTTGCCAAATTTGGCCATTCCAGGCACCCGCTGAACCGCGTACCAACGTAGCGCTTGGTATGCGTCCTCAAGACCCAGTTCTCTCCATGCCAGTGAATCAAGTTGCATCACCCATTCCTCCTGAGCCTGTTCTCCCAGCATAGGTATCCGTAGGGCCACTCTGGCTTGTAATCGCTGCTCCTTGCTGGGGAGACGCTCACCTCGCCAACGCTGGACACCCTCTAGGGTTTCTTCCCACATCCCCTGTCGGGCATCCTCTCTGCATGCCAACCTGGATGCCTCTGCTATCGGCTTATCCAGTGTGGCCAAGATGCTCTGTAATCTCCAGTTAAACTCCTCTTCCACTTGGAGCACTGTCCAGGGACTCGCTGGTTCTATGCCGCTCCATAATAATTCCTGTGTCTCCAGGGTGTTGTTCCTCTCACACCAGGACGCCATCCCACCGCTTGCCACCAATGTAACGGATCGCCTGGCACCCCGACTTGGTACCTCCGTTAATGGATGCTCCTAGTGCTTCCTGAGGACTCCAAGCACTCTGGCAGACACCACAATCACCAAACCGATGCAGCATATGAACCTTCTCAAGCATATGAATGCTGTAGACCATTGAATAGGAACCATACGAATAGGCTTGTACTCCTAGCAGTCAACTGGAACAGCATGCAATAAATCCTTCCCCCCAATAATGAGACGACACATCACTTTGAGGGTAAAACAGGAACTCTGGACTGGCTCATCCAGCCTGGCTTTTATTTCCAACTCACACATACAGGCCACACCCAGGGGGAGGCATAAAAGAACCAATGACATAGATGTTACCTCTCACACATCCCCTCCCCTTAGTGTGACACATAATCCCATTATTCATACAGTTTAAAATATACTTTTTACACAATATTTATAACTTCAAAACCATACACCACATTCACACAAAATTACATATCCACAATCAATCCATTCAGGGGAACAACATATTAAAAAATGGCATGGATCAGACCAGGGGTTCAAAAGTTACTAAAAGTATCTTTTAAAACCCCTAGCTTTACAGGGCCTTCTCTGTGCTGGAGAAGTAATTCAATTATCTCCCAGCACAGAGACAGACTCCATTAACCACATGGTTGCAAAACGACATAAAACACTTTAAAATACATAAAGTCACATTTTACACATAACACACAGACATTTCACATATCCCCAGATAGCTGGGATCTGAGCGCACAAAACTACCGAATAGCGCGCAGATCCTACTCACACAGTACAATTGCCATGGAGCTAAAGTCTTTCCCATAGTCTTTCATTATGAATAGGCTCCATGGTATAGCTATCTGGGGTATCACATTCCCATAAAGTCTGGTCCATAGTCCAAAGGCAAGAGGCGGGCTATCGGCCCCCTCCAAGGACACGTGGCGAGATCGGTTTCGCCACAATCCCAAAAAGTCCCAATATGTCCATAGATGAGTTTAAAAGGGCCAGCAACAGCAATATACAGTATAACAAGCCCAAATATAAATCTTTAAATGTACCAGTTTTCCAGGGGCCATAGTCAGCGGGTAAGAGGCAGGCAGCCAGGCCCCTCCAATGTCCAGTGGCGAGGTGGGTTCCGCCACACTTACCAATGCTAGTTATTTTTTCACAGTAGTAAGTATTGTTTATATATAAGTATAATTATATGCAAATGAGCTAACAGATCTTGGAAAAATTGAGTTACTGAACTGTGGCAAATTTACTTGATTTATTTTATTCAGGGAAACACTGCTAATAAACAAAGAACACTGGAGATCCTACTTTAATTCTTTATTTACTAGTACTCTGGAATGCATATTTTGACTCCAATACACTACATATTAACAACTCATATAATTACGCATTTGTAGAAAATAGAGTTACACGAATCAAGAAAAAGAACTATTAAAATTAACCCCTTCAGGACTGAGCCAAATGTACACATTTTGAGCAAAATGAAACGTACACAAAACCTGGAATTTTACTATATGTCTGTTCAACCGTAATTCACCTCTTTCATATTAAGTGCACCCACACTTATTATATGTCATTTTGTTCAGGAGAAATAGGGCTTTCATTTAACATCAAATATTTAGCTATGAAACATAATTTAACCCCTTAAGGATGCAGCTTCAAAAACTAGACTTACCCTTAAGGACACAAGCCATTTTTGCATATTCTTGCTGTTTATGTTCAAAAGCAATTTGCATCTCTGTCATTTATTGTACCAACACATATATTATATACTGTTTTTTTAGAGGGCAAAAATGGCTTTAATTTGATGTGACATATACATAGATACATTCTCATTAATTATAAAACAAAAGGCAAAAATGGGGAAAAAAAACCAGTTTTGCCAATAATGACGTGTGCATAATATGTCCAGCTTAGAAAAAGTAAATCAAAATAAATTAATTCATGTGTCTTGATTTATAAAGTACATAATATGTATAGGTTTTCAGCTTATTTTGAGAGTTACAGGTCACAAAATAAAAGGACTAAAATACAATTTCAATGTGAAGCAATTTTAGAAGTTGGTATGTTTGTCTTGTAGGTTTAGTAGCCATCACAGAAATCAAAATTGCCACACAAAAGTATATATTTATATAAAGTAGACATCACAGGCTATTTACCCAAGGTTATTTTGACAGTTTCTACATAGCCATTTCATCGCCAATCGTTTTTTCTCTATTTTGGCAAAAACATATAACAAGGTTTTTGTAATGTGTATTTTGTAAAGCTGGTGTGTGCTATTCCTGTACAGAAACCCATATTGTGTTCAGCTACATCTGCTGAGTATAAAGATACCCCCATTTTATGCCTTTGGCACTATTCTGTACAATGCCATATAAGAGACAAGACTATTTCAGTTTCTATAGTTAGAATTTTCATAGATGGATTTGACGGGCCTATGTCTCATTTTGGGGTATTTATATCAGTGTGAGTATTCAAATAACCCCACAATTTGAATACTCACACTGATAAAGTAGACAACCAGAGGTATCTTATATGGTATATATTGTGCCTTAACTTTTCACCATTTTTTCACCCATTTATGTCAATGTTTGTGATGAGGGGAAAAAAAATAATGGCGTTTTTACATACATGTGCATTTTTGCTGAGTATTTCTTCCACTTGATATTTACCACTGTCATAAAATCCCCCAAATTATGCTCAGTTACATATTCTGAGTAAAACTATATGCCCAATGTATGACCTAGGCACTATTTTGTGAAGTTACAGTGCTGTAAAAGAGACGTGACAAGTTCAGAAACACACATGTACAGGCAGTCACACACATACACAGTTACAGGCAGATAAACACATTCACACACAATTAGAGGCAGACCTTACACACACAGGTACAGACGGACAGTCACGTACATACAGCCACACATACAGTCTTACACACACACATAGGCAGACATCCTTCCACACACACACACACGCAGACAGCCACACACAAACATCCACACACACACACCGGCAGACAGACACACACAGGCAGACAGTCACACACACACATACATACACACACACAGAAAGCCACTCACACAAACAGCCACACACACACAGACAGCCACACACACAAAGGCAGACAGTCACACACACAGACAGCCACACACACAAACAGCCACACACACACAGGCAGACAGTCACACACACAGACAGTCACACACACAAATAAACAGCCACACAGCCACACACAGGCAGTCACACTCACACAGGCAGACAATCACACATAGTTACCTCTGTTCATTATGGAGGAGCAGTGCAGCTCCTGGAGACTGGTTGTTGGGGAAGCTGGGACTCCTTCCTGCTTGCCATGCTTCAGTTACCCAGCACATTTAGCCCCGCCCCAGTCGTAATTTTAGCTCTGCCGCACGATAAGCTCCTCTCCACCCCGGCATCGTGGTAAACTCCACCCCACCACAATGTTTGGTGGTTTTTGTTTTCTTTATAATCCCGGCCGGCCATGTGCAAGATATGTCGGATGCATGGTGCCCCCTGCTTGCATGGCGCCCTGTGTGGCTGCACAGCTCGCAAACCCCTATGGCCAGCCTTGCCCCCATATATACCTTTGCCGGGTATATGTGGATAATGAAGGGGCACATTTGAGACGCAGCCATTCCAGATTTTTTCAAACTTTGAATTTTTACACTGTGTCCAGGTCTCATTTTGGAGTATTTTAGCAGCCTATGTATTCCAACTATCCCATAAAGGCATACCATTTGCAACAATACCCCTGTATGTACCTTTGCCAGGTATATGTGGATGTTGAAGGGGCACATTTGAGACGCAGCCATTCAGTTTTTTTCTAACTTTTAAGTTTTACGCTGTGTCCATGTTTAATTTCGAAGGATAAAGAGTAAATGATTTATTGCATGTAATCATTGGTATAAACATGGTCTAACACAGTAAAGAACAAGAGTTGTGATTTTAAGTTTTTTTTTTTTTTTTAAATTGATGTGTATTATGTAATTTTTGTATCTCTGTTTGATCACCTGTACGCTATAAGGGAGATAAGTACCGGCGCATAATATATTTAATTTGAGTTTTTGTTTACCCTGCTACCAGGGAGCCTGGTAACTAAGGGAAACGTTAACACACTACTTCCGGGTAGCGGTCTGTGTGCACATGCACAGAACAAAAGAGAGAGGCTATTAGGAGGATTAGACCTGGCGTATACAATATTTTATATTTGTTTTAGTTTACCCGGTTGCCGGGGAGCCCGGAGCAGCGTCGGGTAACCCCGGTAACCAAAGGTGAGGTCAATACGCTACTTCTGGGTAGCGGCATGTTCACACATGTGCAGAAGTAATTGAGAGACGCCGAGGAAATAGCAGTACAGGTGGTGAGTGTTTTTATGATTAATTAATATGTTTGTATAGCTATATAAGTGAGTTAGATAACATATGTAATTGTGCTGTGTTGATCCTGATGAAAGCCACGGACGATGGCTGAAACGTTGATCATATTTTAAAAGGAATTAAATAAAGGATTCTTTTATGGAGAAAGACCGTGAGTGCAAGCCTTCATTAATTGTATTATAATTGTTGGCAATGGCTAGAATGCACCCGGCATTTTGAAGAGGATAAAATACACTTAGGCAGTATATGTGTATGTATGTAAAAGTGTAAATATATATTCAGATCATATATATAACATATAGTATATATTATTTTATTTTAAACTGTTTTAAAACTTTTATTTAACTTTTTACAGGCAGCAGGGGGACTACCTGTCATCACAGGCACTGCCCCTCCTGACACTGCTTTGGACGGCTATTCTGGCCAGATAAGTCCCCCATCGTGATCACCGACTTGCAGGTAAGTGGCCAGGACGGCGTGGATGTGCTATGCTGCCCGCCGGCGTTTAGAGCCTGGTCCCCAAGGACGGCATAGCACGCCTGCCGTCCTTAAGGGGATAACATAAATTAAAGTGTGTCTCCTTTTTATATATTTTAAATAGAATACATAAAAAATAAAGTGCATACCTGAACTAACACTAAGCAATTGCAACCCATTAAAATTAATATCATGATATATAGTAAATTGCAGCTTAGACACTTTTTTCAATAATATAACAATCACAAAACCAATCACGTAAGCAGAGTTGCTCTGGTGACAATCATTTTTTAAAATTTTAAAAAAATATTATCTTGAACTCAGCTGGAGAACATTTGTATCCTTGCGTGCTATTAAATAATGTTGCTTGACAGCGGACATATTACAAATGTTATTTAGAGACAAGAATTGTGTTAGAATAAAGACCAACTGCGAAAAAAGATACACAAATTCCCAATATAGGTTACTGACACACAGGTACCTCCCCTGAAAGTGTACATCAGTGTTGAGGTTTAAAAATCTAGCAGAGGTCTCATAGACCCTTTATTAGCCAATAAATATGCCTATACATCAAGTTTTTGCAAAACAGTAATGATGGTCCAGGCACTCAAGTTCAATCCAGTGGGCAGATTTATTGGAGTAAAATTTAAACAATGTTTTGGCCCACAACATGGGATTTGTCAAGCCAAGGGAAGCCACAATTGCATCCAGTTGAGACGCACTATAGCAATAGATTTTTCCCTTCATTGTTTCCACAGATTCACAGATGACTCACAATAAACATATGCATTTGTTGATCTCAAAGCATCATTGAATTTTAAAACATATAGAAATTTAGGAATGAGTGAGTTTATAAACTTACCATGAGGAACCATTAGAGCTTTTAAGTGAAAGACAGACAATGTATTGTCTATGATGCTTAGCATCAGTTGTTTTGGAATTGCTAAAACAAATCTAGTGAAATGCAGATATGGGCAACATCTTAAAATGAATGTAGATTACAATAATGTAATGGAGGAGCATTAAGAATGATAGAATGGTGCTGGAAAATTCTTGAAATCTCTTGAAGAGCTGTTAGATGTTATCATGTACATGTATGTGGTCTTCAAGATGCTCAATACTGGTTCTCTGTCTTGAATACCATGAAAAACATTATCTATGCTGTCATCAAATGTCATATTGTGGGTAGGCAATCACAGCTGGTTTTTCGCCCTCCAGTTAGCAGTGACATTCCTGTGATGTTTACTGACAGTAGTTTTCTAGAATTTGTTTCTCCAACTTTGTGCAAAGCCCATCAGGCAATACAAAGTGTGCAGATTATTTCTTGTCAAAAGTATGAGTTACTATACTTGTTCTTTTGAACAAACAAAACAAAATATTGTAGCTACTTTTTTCTTTTATTTTTTTTAAATTCTGCTTTATCTTGATATCTTGATTTTTTTTTTGGACACACTGTGGTAGCGGATTGGTTAATACAAATAGAAAAAAAAAATAGATATCGTTAATATAAGAAACATAATTTAAAAATATACTTTACAATGAAATAAAGATGTCTGCTTCTTGTTCTGTTCAGATTTTTCTGTTGCCTATTAAATCATTTGTTTTGGGGTACTTTGTTCAGCCTGGCAATCACAGCATATAACAAGTACTTCACACAGGAAACAATTCAACATCCAGTGTACTGGCATTTTGTCAAACACTGCTCAGTCAGCAGGTTCAATATATGTAGAAAGGCATAAAATGCTTCCTATGGCGTGCAAAAGCAAAGAAAACATATTTTGTACACCAGTTAATTCATACACAGAAATCTTTGTTCAAAAACAAAACGACTATAATGCTTTCACGTAGGCTTGTTTCCTACACCTTCATTCTATCTCTTTGGTCACAGTATGTAGTTACCTTGATGCCATCTAAACAGGTTTATTATCTTTAAAATGCTTTGCTTGTTCAAGCTATAACATGAATAATAACAGCCAAAATAAGAAATTGAAGTCATTACTTTTTATTAGGAAATTCAACTAATTTCCATGAATTGTATTCAGTATAATGCATTGCAACAATATAACTGAAGCAAGGAAGGGGTCATATATATATATATATATATATATATATATATATATATTTGATTTTCTCACCCCTGCTGGGTAGTATATTTATTTTTCATTCTCGGGTCCTGGGAGTCTGAAGGTTCTGC
The DNA here is from genome assembly GCF_036172605.1 of Pelobates fuscus. NCBI lineage: Eukaryota > Metazoa > Chordata > Amphibia > Anura > Pelobatidae > Pelobates > Pelobates fuscus. The sequence continues at coordinate 56,221,131 of NC_086325.1, forward strand.
GCAATATCTTAGCTGTCCCTAGAACTGCACTCTTTTGGACAGAGATCTCAGATGTTCCACCTGGAATCTGTTTAAGCTGTTCCCCCAACTTGGGAGAGACACTGCATCTTTCACAATTTAACTACTACTGTCTTCACTTTCCACATCCTTTCTAGCTGTTCATTCAGTCCTTGGTATTTGTCCATCTTCTCATGTTCCTTCTTCCTGATGTTATAGTCACTGGGTATTGCCATATCCACCATAATTGTAGTCTTCTGTTCCTTGTCTACCACCGTGATGACAAGTTGGTTGACTAGTACTTGCTTGTCTGTCTGGATCTGAAAGTCCCACAGGATCTTAGCCTTGTCATTCTCAACTACCCTTTGAGGTATCTCCCATATTGACTTAGGCAGGTCCAGCCCCTTTGCTGTACAGATGTTTCGGTACACAATCCCAGCAACTTGGTTGTGTCTCTCCATGTTTGCTTTTCCTGCTAACATCTTTCATCCGGCTTCTATGTGCTGGATTGTCTCATAGTGAAACACACACACACACACACACATTATATATATATATATATATATATATATATCATACAAAATCCAGCACAATTGCTCAAGTTAAGAGAATATATCCTGGGCAAAAATAATGGGTGCATTGGTGTTGTGGTTGTGCAATGAATGATCATACAGTATATGATCATATATTGCATAAGCCTGCCACAAAGCCAATGAACCCTATTTTTGGCAAGTCCTATCAAAAAAGTCCTAAACATAATGCCAGCTCTTATTAGAATAATTCACTTACTTGGGAACTTTTCCTCCTGATTAAAGGGACTCTATAGGCACCCAGACCATGCCATCCTATTAAAGTGGTCTGGGTGCAGTGGCCCTGCCCTCCTTAGTCCTGCAATGTAAAATATTGCAGATTTTGAGAAACTGAAATGTTTACACCGCAATACTAAGACTGCCTCTAATGGCTAACTATGAGACAGCCACTAGAGGTGCTTCCTGGATTCTAACGGCATTTGACTCCTTGAAACAATGCTGGACATCCTCATGCTGTGCAATGCTTTCCAATGAGGAAGGCCCATTAGGTCCCCCTATCAATGATGATGTTGTAGGAGGCGGACCATGACCTAGCATCGAGGGACATCAGTGCTGAAATCGGGTAAGTGAATAAAAGGTTATTTAACCCTTTATGTGCTGGGGGGCATTGCATTAGGAATACAGTTTTATATTGCTAACACCGAAGATTGGTAAATTGCCTGTTTATTATCCAAAGTGATTCAACTCTAATCAATGAAATAGCCAGGCTATTTTGTTTCTAAAGCATCAATATTAAGAAAAATAATTATTAGGAAAACATTTCAAAGAGACAATTATTTGTCTATCTATGGGAGACTACAGCTCTCTGTAATGTTTGAGGTGCAAGGAGGGCTCTGACACCCTGACACCCTCCTATTGTAATTTGTGAAACCATTTTAGAACACTGACAAATAATCTGAGTTCTACCGGACACCTGCGCATGCAGCCCCTGCTTTTAGATTCTCCTTGCATGAGAGGGACATTTTGGTGGAGTTGTGAAAAGATTACATGTGCAGGTAATAGTGGTGACACAATTGCTGTTGACTGGCCATCTTCCACATCACCCATACTCAGGGCATTTAAGGGCCTGCATGGGCAGACTTTAGACACCAGAATATTAAGCTATAGTGGTTCTGGTGACTATAGTTGTTTTTTTTGGAAAACCTTGCTCCCAACTTTTTTAGCTGGCTCCTAGATCACAAACAAATTTGTCAAGCCCTGCAACAAGCAGGTTTGAACTTTGAGGGATTGTTGAGTTGGTGGAGAAGCAAAGCAGATACTCTGAGAGGAACACAATGAAAGGAAGGAACGGTTTGGACCAGGCTGGCCTGTTCTGGCTGCTGCAGAGAAGGAAAGAACCTGCATCAAGGAACATGACCAGAGCGAGGAAGACAGGATGAGCTATGGATAAAATTTCACTTTTCCTTATAATGTTAAAATTCCTAATTGTGTGTGTGAAATTAAACTTCATTCTTATTCTTTACATAGCTGGAAAAGTATAATCAAAATGCCGAAACTATTTAAGGAAAATAAATCATCAGGGGCAGTGTTCAGACAAAGACGAGCAGAAAAAGAGAAAGCTGGGAAGCAGATGTCTAAAGCTTTAAAGGAGTACTTGACTTCTCACAAAAGGAGAAAGCAAGATACTGCTGCATCAGAACCAGTTTCCAATGTTGCAAGCGAACCTGTACAAATCGATATCGATGAATCTTCATCATCATTATCATCATCATCCAAACAGCCCATCACAGTCCAAGAGGCTGTTAATGTAGATGATGCAAATACTGGAAAAATACCAGAACAACAAGATGATGAGCCACCTTCCACATCATCACACTCTGTCTACCTTGAGAAGACTATTGACCCAGAAGAATTAAATGACGAAGAAGAAGAAAAAGAGGAACTGCAGCAGGAGGAACAATCTACTTCTTTGGCAATACTGGATTTGTCTGATCCAGCTAATTGGCCAGCTGTTCTCACCACCTCACTAAGGGATGCTCTTGTCAGGAAAGGTCCTGCAAAGCAAAAAACTAATTTCATTTTACCCAAAGATGCGGTGAATAGACGTTTCACTAAAGCAAATTACAAGCGACGACTGCCAAACGGAGAAGAAACCTTTAGAAACTGGCTGGTTTATTCTGTCAAATTGAACAAAGTATTTTGCTTTTGTTGTAAGCTATTTGCAACTAAAGTCACTACAAGTTTGACACGTGGAGGTTATGATGACTGGAAAAACTTATCTCAAAATCTTTCCATTCATGAAAAGTCTAACTCTCATCTTGTCGCTGTAAGAGACTGGAATGAACTCTCGAGAAGATTTGGTTGTGGAAAAACAATAGATGCAGCTTCCCAGAGATTGTTGGCAACTGAAACACAACATTGGCAAGATGTTGTTAAGCGCCTTATAGGCATAGTAAAATATCTTGGTCGCCAGTGCTTGGCTTTCCGAGGTAGCAGAGATACATTATACAGTGACAATAATGGGAATTATCTGCAACTTGTGGAAATGCTGCCCACATTCGACACCGTTATGCAGGAACATTTAAAAAGAATAAAAAATAAGGAAATTTTCCAACATTATTTGGGGAAAGACATTCAAAACGAACTCATCAGCCTTATAGCGAAAGAAATCACAAAACAAATTCTGCAGTTGTTGAAAAATGCAAAGTATTATTCTACAATACTTGATTGCACACCAGACATTACATTAATTGAACAAATGACTATAATTGTTCGATTTGTGTCCATCAAGGAAGGCAAGTTTCCAACTGCTGAACCAGAGATCCATATAGAAGAAAAATTTCTAGGTTTTATCCAAATCCAAAGTTCAACTGGGGAAGGTTTAACTGAGGCAATTTTGTCTGAACTTGAAAAATGTAAGATCCCAGTTGGTGATATGAGAGGACAAGGATACGATAATGGATCCAATATGAAGGGCAAACACCAAGGTGTTCAGAAAAGAATCCTGGCTTTAAACTCGCATGCCTTTTATATTCCCTGCAGCGCTCATACATTAAATCTAGTTGTGAGGGATGCTGCAACCTTCTTTTCTATTGTACAGAAAATCTATGTGTTTTTGTCAGGATACACAGTTCGATGGAATGTCTTGAAGAAGCACATTTGCAGACTTACGCTTAAACCTTTGTCTGACACCAGATGGTCTTCAAGAATAGATGCTATTCGCCCATTTAGGTTCCAGGTTGGAGACATTTTTGATGCACTCTCTGAAATTTCAAGAGAGAACTCTCACACGGCAATGGCACGGTCTGATGCTGAATCGCTTTCAAAAGAACTGAATAACTTTAAATGTTTGTGTCTTATTGTGTTGTGGTACAACATCTTAAATAGAATAAACTTTGTTAGCAAACTTCTCCAAAGTAGAAGTATGTATCTTCCAGATGTTATAGATATTCTGCAATCCACAACCACTTTTTTGAAGAATTATCGTTCTGATAAAGGGTTTGAAGATTTACTGGTAGAGGCAAAAGACCTATCATTAGAAATGGAAATAGGTCCTGTGTTTCCTCCTATTGTGCGACAAATTAAGAAAAAGAGGATGTTTTGTTATGAAGCACCAGATGATCCGATTTGTGTTCCTGCAAAAAAATTAAAAATTGAGTGCTTTTACAGCATTTTGGATGCATGTATTAATTCTTTTGATGAGAGATTTGAGCAAATTAATCACCACAGTAAGCACTTCCAGTTTCTTTATAATATACAAAAACTTAAGGATGTACCAAGGGAAGCAGTTATGGAGTACTGTACAGACTTGCAGAATATTTTGACTGATGATAAATCAGGAGATGCTGATCTGGATGGAGCACAACTTTGTGAGGAACTTACAATATTGGCTCCTATCTTGAGGCCTACAATGACACCCAGTCAGATTCTAGCCTATGGACTTAAAAATGGCTTTGCTCCCAATGTGTCTATTGCACTTCGCATATTGTTGACATTGCCAATATCTGTTGCCTCTGGGGAGCGAAGCTTTTCAAAGCTGAAGTTAATAAAAAATTATCTTCGGTCTTCTATGTCTCCAGAGAGATTGGTGGGACTTGCAATGATTTCCATTGAAAATCAGATTGCAAAAGAGATTGACTTTAAAACTCTGCTTCATGATTTTGTAAATGCGAAAGCAAGAAGGGTTAAGTTTTTGATAGGCTACCATTCTCACTTTGTGTCCAATATCTGTTAAAGCACTTTGCACTTTAGGTGAATTTGCACTTGCAGAAACCTAAAGCGTACAGTTTTATTCATTGTATAAAAGTTATTTATAGTAATTATGTTAATTTTAAAGCACCTTGATACTAGTTGCACTACGTCATGCAGTTTGAGTAATAGTTACTGCAGTGTACATGCACTTGAATTCATTATTTATTTTTGTTCTGTTTTATAATTTTTGTTTTGTTGAATAAATGTTAATAAATGTTAATAAAATATACTTTACAAAACCACAAATTTGTTCTTATTTTTCTCAAAAAAAACAACAACAAAAAACAAACACATGTTAAATTTTTAACATAACTATAACGTAATGGAGTGGTTTTGGTGAAAAGAGCTTGTCCCTGCAGTCTGACAGATGTAAATATTGTAGCCCCATGTAGCCAAAAGCGCAGCTTAAGCGGAACAGGGCCTTGACAGGGGTTAGGAGGCGGGCCCAGGAGGAACAGACAGGACAGGTGGGTTATGGGATATGTGGGTTTGGCTATTTAAGGGAGGAGCCATTTTGTGAGGTTCACTTTTAATTTCCTACCCAGTTTAGTTTGTGCGCATCCCGGTGCTCTCTAAACTTGCTGGGTAGGGCTTTTCTCTTTTGTTTCCTCTGCAGGGCCATGGATGTCGTGGAGAAGCTTCTGGAGGGGATCAGGACAGCGGCGCGGCAACAAGGAGCAGAATGGGTGCAGGCCCAGCTGGGCCCGGTCATTGCTGCGGCGGCAGGACGTGAGGCCGGAGACTCGCGCCCGGCGTGGGCCAGGAGGCCCCCGAGGCGTTTGAGCCCAGGCGGAGAAGCGGTGGTCGGTGGCACGGGAGTGCAGGAGGCAGCCAGCGGAAGTCGCAGCAGGCCCAGGAGCTGCCTGGTCGAGGCTCTGCCTCCCAGTGTGCGGCCGGGGCTTCGGCGCAGTGAGTCTAGACGGGCAGCTGCCCTGGACATCGCTGACGCACCCCCTAACATGGATGGGGCCGTGCGCGGAGCAGGATCCAAAATGGCGGCCGGACGGCCTGGTGCGGGGCCTGGCAGGGCGGGGTCTCGGCCCAGGAGGGCACCCCCATCGGTCATGGCAGTGGACTGCAGCACGCGGACTGGGACGGGCCGCGACGGGCCCAACGTACAGCAGGCAAGTGCAGGTGGCCCTTCCGGGGGTCCCCTTGGCGTGGTGGGCAGACGGGGAGCGAGGCCCGATTCAGGGGAGCTGGTGGATGGTAGGGGGGGTAGGCGAGCGGCCCAAGGGGAGCAGGGGTCGGGCGGAGGGCCCCTGGGAGGGGTGCGGGATGCTGCGCAGGGGTCTCACGGAGTGCAGACTAGGCAGGCTTCGGTGGGGGAGGGTGGGGGGTCCCTCGGTAGTTTGCTTGAGGGGCGGAGGGTGGGGCCCGCGGGTCCGGTAGATGTTAGGTGGGCGGTAGAGGGTAAGGGGAAAGGAAAGGCTCCGAGGCCCGGTCGGTTAGGGATAGCTGTCTCGGGGAGCGGGGTGCCACTGTCCGCGTCCGTAGAGGGCCCAGGGGGAGGTGTCTCTGGTCTGGGTTCCGTGGGAGCGGGGGTGGGTCGGGCTGAAGCGGGGTTGGGGCGCAGGGCAGGAAACGGGGGGGGCGGGTCTAGTTCGGAGTCTGGTAGTGCTAGCCCCTCGCCAGTTAGGGCCCCCAGGACGCGCAGACGGAGGCCCCAGCGCAGGCGCTCAACGTCAGGGAGTTCGGCGGGGTCCGGGTCCCCCAGGTTGCATCGACGGGGGTCGGCATCTAGGGGTGACGGTAGGAGTCGTAGTCCACGTGGCAGGGCTCTCCGGGCCTTTGGGGCGCGACGGCGGGATGACACCCGGCGGGAGGCTTTGGCGGTTGGCAGGCGCTCCCCGGTTCGGGACGGGAAGGTAGTGGGGGAACAGTACGCCTTGCCCAGGACTTCTTCTCCTCGTTCCAGGTCCCGGAGTCGCTCCTCCTCAGAGTTTTCCAGGCACCGGGTGGGCTCCCTGGTTGGCGGGACATCGGCGGATGTCGCTCATCCTGGACGGGCAGTGACGGACAGCGCAGCCCCGGGTGTCCTCGGCTCCAGGGGCTTGGCCGGTGAGTCTACTGAATCGCTACAGTCCAGTGCACTAGTGCAAACACTGCAGTCACTACTCCACTCACTGGGAGTGGGGGGTGGTACACAGGGTAGCGTAGGGCAGGTGTGGACACAAGGGGGAGGGGAGGCGGGGTCCGGTCTAGGGACCCCGGCAGCAGTTGCGGGCGGGGAAGCCGTGTCGCTTCCAGCGTGGGCGAGGCAGGAAGCGAACGGGCGGAGTTGACGGGTGGGGTGTCGGAAGCGGCGAGGCAGCATGCGTATGTGTCCTTTGCGGGCCCGCTGGGGGTGCACCTCAAGCAGGAGGTGAAAGATAAAATCTGGAAAGGGGAATTTTGCGAGATCTTCTCTCTACTTCCCTTGGAGGACTTTCTTGACCTCAAGGAGGAGGACAAGAAGGACGAGTAGAAGGAGGAGGAGGAGAAACGGCGGAGGTATCGCAAGATACCGAAGTCTTTTGGTAACTGGCTAAGGGCATTCTGTATCCTGGCCAGCGTAATCGGGGAAAAGTTGCCGGGCTCCTGCTCGTCCCTGTTTTGCTACTTGGACAGCATATGGGAGGCATACCGCACCTATGGCGGATTGGCATGGTGGCGGTATGATGAGCAGTTCCAGCAGCGGCTGGCGGCGAATCCAGGCATGCGGTGGGACCAGATGGACCTGCCGCTCTGGATGAAGCTCATGATGGCGCAGAAGGCGCAGCCCTTTCAGCACGCGGCTGGCGCTAAGGGTCAGTCCTCCTCGTCGGCCGCCTCGCAGAAGGGCTTATGCTGGCTCTTTAATGAGGGTCAGTGCAAGTGGGGCGCAGCCTGCCGCTTCAAGCATGAGTGCTCAGGCTGCGGTGGGGCTCATGGGCTCCAACGATGTTTCAAGAAAGGAAAGTCCGGGGGGGCGGGAGACTCTGCCGCGGTCGGCGGCGGGGGGTCTCCCACTACCTCGGGGGCTAACCCCGGTGAAACTAGACGCGATGGAGCCCTGGCTAAGCCGCTACGGTAACAGGGCAGACGCGGAGCTGCTTCGGGCGGGGTTCGGGCAAGGGTTTGTCATTCCTTTTAGGGAGAGGGGCGGCACTGCGTGCCCTCATAATCTCAAGTCCGTGGTGGAGTTTCCAGAGGTGGTTCGGGAGAAGCTAGACAAGGAGGTGCGGTTGGGTAGGATGGCGGGGCCTTTCTCGGCCCCGCCGCTGGAGGGCCTCAGGGTTTCTCCCCTCGGAGTGGTCCCCAAGAAAGAAACAGGGAAGTTTCGGCTCATTCACCATCTTTCTTATCCTAAAGGGGAGTCGGTGAACGACGACATTGATAGGGAACTATGCTCGGTCTCTTATGCATCATTTGACCAGGCGGTCGAGCTGGTGAGGAGAGCCGGGCGTGGTGCGTTGATGGCCAAGGTGGATATCGAGGCTGCGTTTAGATTGCTCCCGGTACACCCGGCGTGCCACCACCTGTTGGGGTGCTTCTTCGACGGGGGCTACTTTGTGGATTTGTGCCTTCCCATGGGGTGTTCCATTTTGTGCTCTTACTTTGAGAAGTTTAGTTCATTTCTCGAATGGGTGGTGCGGATGGAAGCGGGAGATAGAGCGGTGGTACACTATCTGGATGATTTCCTGTGTGTGGGGCCGGCCGGCTCTCCCGCGTGCCAGCACTTGTTAGGTACTATTCAATGGGTGGCGGGCTGCTTTGGGGTGCCATTGGCGGCGGATAAAACGGAGGGCCCGACTGAGTGCCTTAGTTTCCTGGGTCTGGAGATCGATTCAGTGCGGGGGGAATGTCGGCTACCACTGGCAAAACTGGAAGGGTTGCGCGGCGTGGTGGCCGAGGTGCGTCGGGCACGGAAGGTGACCCTGCGCCGCCTGCAGTCGCTGGTTGGCATGCTCAACTTCGCCTGTAGGGTGATACCCATGGGTAGGGTGTTTAGCCGCAGCTTGTCGGCGGCTACCGCGGGGATTCGTTCCCCTCACCATTTCATACGGGTATCTTCATCCATGCGGGCAGACTTGGGGGTGTGGGATATCTTCCTCAGTGACTTTAACGGGACGGTGTTCTTTCGGCAAGGGGGCGTGTCAACAGCCGAGCTGGAGCTGTATACCGACGCGTCGGGTAGCGTGGGTTTTGGGGCCTACTTCAGCGGAAGCTGGTGTGCGGAAAAGTGGCCAGAGGCATGGGGGCAGAGCCCCCTCATGCGTAACCTGGCTTTTCTAGAGCTGTTCCCACTGGTGGTGGCATTGGCTCTGTGGGGGGACCGGTTGAGGGACCGGAAGGTAGTTTTCTTCTCGGACAACATGTCCGTGGTGCACGCGATTAATAATCAGTCTGCGGCATCGAAGCCGGTGGTGACACTGCTGCGTCGCTTTGTTTTGTTGTGCATGTCCCTGAATATGGTCTTTCGCGCGCGCCATGTGCCAGGGTACTTGAACGAGGTAGCTGACGCTCTGTCTCGTTTTCAGTGGTCCCGGTTTCGGATGATGGCCCCGGAGGCTCAGGACGTGGGTCAACCGTGCCCAGTCGAGATGTGGCAGCTAGGAGCGTCCTGCTTGGCGGACTCGTGAAGGCTTCGCTGGCGCCGGCCACATGGACCGCCTACAGTAAGGTCTGGAGTTCATGGGAACGTTCCTGGGGCGGGCTGGGCCGAGGGGTACGAGGGGAGCCGCCCCTGGATGCCTTCTTGTGGTTTACCTTTCAATTACTGGCGGGGGGCGCCTCCCCGGCGGTGATTGACAGGAACATGGCGGCAATGGCGTTTTGGTTCAAGCTCCATGGGGGCGCGGACCTTACCAAGGCGTTCATTGTCAGGCAAGCGCTCAAAGGGTATCGGAGGGCTCGGAGGACCCCCGACGCTAGGCGCCCAGTGTCGGTGCATGTGCTGGAGGGGCTTGTTCAGGTGCTGCCTGACATTTGTTTCAATGCATTTGAGGTGTCGCTATTCCGTGTGGCATTTCTTTTGGCTTTCTTTGGGGCGTTCCGCGTCGGGGAGTTGGTGAGCGACACCCGGGCGGCCACGGGGGGCCTACAGGTGTCCGGGGTACGTATACTGGGTGGGAAGCTGGTGGTACACTTGGCTAGGTCCAAGACGGATGTGGTAGGTAAGGGCCGGGACGTTACGCTGGGGCTCTGCCGGGCTCGGCACTGTGCCCAGTAGCTGCGGTGTCGGAGTATTTGGATCGGAGACCCGCGGTTGGCGGGTCCCTGCTGGTCCACGCGGATGGCTCGTCGCTTTCTCGCTTCCAATTTCAGAAAGTTTTCAGTCTGGGTCTGGGTCGGATGGGACTGGATGCCGGCACATACGGTACCCATTCCTTTCGTATTGGGGCGGCCACGGAGGCCACGCGTCTGGGTTTGGGGGATGAGGTAGTCAAGCGGATTGGGAGATGGGAATCTGTTAGGTTCCGCTCATATGTACGCTTGGGTCTGTTGGATCACTAAGGGGCCTTGGGGCGGCCTTGGGGGTACGGGTGGTTTTTTATCCTGTGTTTTTCTTTCTTCCCCAGGCCGGGTCGCTTGGATCGTGGGTCATTCCTTCGTTTTCTGGGCTGGAAGGAGGGCTGCAGCTCGAGCTCAAGGCCAGCAGCTGGGCTTTCCGGAAGGCCAGCTTGTGGTGCGCTGGTGGGGGTATCGGGGCTTCTGCTGGGGGGACGTCTGCGGGGCAATATTCGGAATGGTCGCAGGAGGGGCGCGGCCGGACATGCTAGTCTTACATGCAGGCGGTAATGACCTGGGCCTCACCCCGCAACGGAGGTTGGTTAAATGGATGAAGCAGGATCTTAATAGGTTGGTTGATCTGCTTCCCGGGGTGATGCTGGTATGGTCAGAGATTGTTCCGAGGCGGCAGTGGCGGTACGCACGGGACCCGGTAGCCATTGACAGATGCAGGGGTAAGGTGAACAGCCTGATGGCGAGTTTTGTCAGGAAACTGGGGGGAGTGGTGGTAAGGCACCAGGAGCTGGAGGAGGGGTTGGCTGGGTATTACCGCTCGGACGGTGTACACCTTTCGGCAGTGGGTTACGACCTGCTGAACTTGGGTCTGCAGGAGGGGATGCAGAGGGCGTTCCTTCTCCGGGGTGGCGGAGCTCAGACAGCTTAAGGGGTCAAGGTCTGAGCTTGTGGCGGGATAGGGAGCTGAGAGAGAGGACATAGGCTCCCTATGAGGAACGTGAGGAACATGGAGAATTTGGAATTATGGTCAATGGTGGTTTCGAGTCCTGGAGGTGGCTCAGAACCTGGTGGGGCAGGGGTATCCGGGTATACCCCTGCCATGGTTACTTATGGTTGGAACTTGTTCGGTTCAAGTTGGCGAGGTTGGAAAATGTCGTTATATATTTGTATTTGTTATGTTGGGGGTCATTGCCCTTTATTAAAAAGAAGGATACGGATGAGAGGGGCGGAAGGTGGGGGCAATGACCCATGTTTATATGTTAATTTATTTAAAGCAATATTATCGTTATATATTATATAAATTATTTAATAAAGCTGTGGACAAATTTTCCCATATACCAGAGTGTCAGTGTGTTATTGGGTTAGGTATGTGGGGGGGTTTTGTCCAAGGTTCCGACAGCCCATATGGCGACTATACACCGGTCATGCATTTCATAAGAAAAGGCAGAGTTTACATTTGCTTCTAAAGACATCTCTAGTGTCTGTCAAATGGCTTTATCTCTTAAAAAAAGTGTGCATGTGTTTATCTATCTAAATATCTTTACAATCTAGTGTTTTGTCACACCTCTAAAACATTTTAGAAACTGCAAGAAAAATGTATGGGGGAGGGTTGGGGGGGGGCACAAAATACTCCTTCGCCTGTGTAGACAAAATTCCTTGCACCGGCACTGCCCATACTGATACTTGCTTGTTGCACTACTACTTTGCTCTAAATCATGGCATTGATGGTTCTGGTTACACTAGCCCTTGCACTTGTGAGATTGCTGCTGCAACTCTCAGTTGCTTCAGTATACAGTTGATAAATATATTTTGCAGGATCTAACCTCTTTTTTTTTGACTGTTTACTAACCCCCTAGTTTTGCCCCACCTTTGAAGTTTAGAAAATAATACGGGCATTATCTTACCAGTTGGTGGACTATGCATTTATTTTCAAGAGTGTCGCTGCTGAGTTTGCTAACCCACACTGCTGTAGACTGCAGCTGAAAATGCTGCAAAGGTGAATGGCATGGGCTCTGGTTCATTATCTTTAAAGGGATCAAACTCCTTTACATCCTTCTTCTTAATAAAACATACTTGCCAATATTCCTGTGGTGCTAATTGCTTTTTTAAACTTTATTAACATTTTACATTTTGAAAAGATTGGGGTAGGAAATGCTTGGATTTTACCCATTTACCCCCACACACACAAGACAGCTTAAACGGAAAAAGAAAAAGTAGGTTCACTGAATAAACTGGAATATACATTCAGCACACTGATTTCTCTAAAAATAAACCGAAACTATCCTACCCTAAATTGGCACTACCTTCCTTGTGTTATTAATAATTAAATGTTGGAGAAAGTTTTAAATTTCTGAAAAATATTAATTCTCTCAAATATATTCACCAACTAGCTCAAGTGCTTTCCATTGTAAGACTGTACATTTAAAAAAAAACTGCAGTGCTGCAGGGCTAAAGTACTAGCAACATGCAGGCTGCCCTACTCTAAACTTACACCAACTTTCTAGCTTTTTCTACTATGAAAAAAAAAATATTTGCAAATAAATCAGCATCGGAGAATGGCAAGAATAATTCTCCAGTGGTTAAAACTACTGATAAGGATAACTTTCTCTCTATTTATTACCACATAGCTCCATTTCGCTCCATAGTAGCTAGAAACAGACTACAATAAAATAAAATAAACCTGACAGGCAGATTACAGATTTTCAATCCATTCTTTTAAAGTTTAAGATTGGTGTAATTTTCCAGGAACTCGACATTGATTGGCTTATTAAACACTTAATTAGTATCAAATAGCACTGCATGTTGATTGGTCAGTGATTGTGGTCACAGGATTGTTCAGATAACACTAACTAGATTGCCAAACTAAACAAATGACATTTGGATAATAAGCAATTTGGACAGTTGGCATTGACGATTTTGTATTCTTTTTCTGAGTAAATTACTAAAAAAATGGAAAATAAAAAGTTACCACTCTTTTGATTATTAATGCACATGTCTAGTTCTCAGACACTATGCTCTCTCAGATAAATCTCTAAATTGACAATATTAATTAAATTAAAATCTGACATTGGTATACATGTGGGATATTGATGTCGCCCAATAAATCAAGCAGAAAACAAATCAGGAATCTTTTAACTAGTAGAATAAAAAAGGCATGTTAAATTCACCTTTACAATTAAATCTGAATGTAAAAAAAAATAATAAAATGTAATGCTTGATTTTACAGAAATTGATGATCAATAGACCAAGTGAAAACACTCAAAATGCCACATGATAAACTGCCTAAGTGATCTTATTTTGTACGTGGCATGCCACAATGGGGTAAAGTTCATTTGGGGGCTTTTTCCCAAATGTGATATGCTCCCAAATGTGACATGGAATAAATTGGAAATTATTAAATGGAAATTGGTATGTGTGTAATTTGACTCATATGACTACCAAATATCTACATGGGGATATTGTTATATTCAGAATACAGCAGAAATATATAGTCTTTATAGTCTTTATAGTGGTACAGTCTGTGAAATTCCCCACAAAAAAAAAATGTTTGAAAAATATAAACAAATATAGCCAGAATAAATGACCAATATTAGTGATAAAATGGTTGAAATAAAAGTGCCAAAATATTCATAATTAGATAGCTTAAGAGTTCTTATTTCTACAAATATAATTTTTTTAATATTTTGAATTATGTGACTGCTATTAAATTTGTAGTTTCAGTAGACCAATTTTTGTAAACATTTAGCTTTAAACCCACAATTCACTTGTTTCAATATGACATCTCTAGGAATGAAACAAAGTGGCATGTCATAACTAGGACATGTCTATTATAAAACCTTACAAGTCCCTCAAAGAACTGACAAAATGTATGACTGTAGCAGAATACAAATATATGGTCTATACTGTAGCGGGATACACACTGTCAAATGTGTGTAAAAAAACATAAAAAATGTAATATAACCAACAACTTTATCAGAGGTTGGTGATAAAATGGTTAAATTAAATTTAAAAAATATTCTTAGTCAAATACCTTGGGGAGGGTCTACTTTCTACAAATATATTCTTTAGTAGCATTTTTGAATTTAGTGAATGTAACGAAAATATACCCCAACACGCAGGATTCAGCTAAACAGAAGACAATACAGAGGGGAGATACGTCTACCAGACCTTAGAGTGGCCGGACTCGATGTATATAGGAGAAGTACAGAGTCAGGAATGATCCGAGGTCAAGGGCACAAAGAGACAGCATAAACTAGGACTAGCCGGGGTCTGGTACACAGAAAACAGCAAGCCGGCAAACAGAACAGATAAGGATAAAGAGATAACGTAGTCAGAAAAGAAAGCCAAGGTCAAGTACGAAGGAACACAACTGAACACAACAAGCGCTAAAGGGAACTGAAACAGAAACCACGATAGGGCAAGGAACTAAGGGAAAAAGGTGAGTATGAATAACTAAACACCTATTTTGATTGGCCCCTGTCATATCCACGCCCCCAAAAGGTAAGTGTATGGGGAGTGTGGCATGACAGGGACCAATGGGAGGCCTTTTCCAATTTAGGCTCCCACAGTCCCTTTAAGAGCGCGCCCGAGACCAGCTGCGCGCTCTTAGAGTCAGGCAGGACACGTGACTGCTTCTCGCGGTCACTGCCCGCCCTCCAGTTCCAGCCGTTGGATGAGCCGCGCGCGGCTCGTGCAGCAGCAGGACCACGCGCAGCTCGAACAGAGGACCCCGGCCGGCCCCTGGAAAGGGTAAGTACCGCTACAGTACCCCCCCTGAGGACACGCACTCCGGGCGGGGAGGGCCAGGCCTGGCTGGAAAACGAGAATGGAAGGAATGCACAAGGCGAGGAGTGTGAACAGCATCAGCGGAAATCCAACTGCGCTCCTCAGGCCCATAGCCCTTCCAATGCACCAGGTATTGAAGTCGACCTCTAAGGAAATGAGAGTCAAGAATGGCAGAAACTTCAAACTCCTCATGACCCTCCACAGAGACAGGAGGGGGAGGAGGGGTATGCCGGGTATAGCGGTTGCGTACGTAAGGCTTCAACAACGAAGTGTGAAAGATATTGGGAATACGCAGAGTCTTAGGAAGACCCAAGGCATACGAAACAGGATTAACCTTATGCAAAACACGATAAGGACCAATAAAGCGGGGAGCCAATTTCATAGAAGGCACCCGGAGGCGAATATTTTGCGTGGAAAGCAAAACCCTGTCCCCCACGACATAAGAAGGAGCCGCCCTGCGATGCTTGTCAGCCTGCACCTTCTGGCGAGCAGCGGAATCCACCAAAGAACGCTGAACCTGCTCCCAAGTATTACGCAAACCAGCCAAATGCTCATCCAGAACTGGCGTGCCCTATGTGGAGAAAGCAGCCGGAAGAACAACGGGATGCTGGGCATAGACAATGTAAAAAGGACTTTTGCCGGAAGAATCATGAGTAGCGTTATTCAGAGCAAACTCAGCCCAAGGAAGAAGGTCAGACCTATTGTTCTGATGGTGGGATACGAAACAACGAAGGTACTGCTCCAGAGATTGATTGGCACGTTCAGCAGCTCCATTAGACTGGGGGTGGTATGCGGAAGAAAATGAGAGAGTAATACCCATTTCTGAACAAAAGGCTTTCCAGAACCTGGAAATAAATTAGCTACCCCTATCGGACACAATAGATACAGGAATGACATGCAACCGAAACACCTCTCTAGCGAAGATAAGTGCCAGTTCCCTAGACGTGCGCAGCTTGCGAAGAGACACAAAGTGGGCCATCTTGGAAAACCGATCTACTATCATTAGGATAACTGTGTTACCATTCGAAGGGGGTAATTCAACAATAAAATCCATGGACAGGTTAGACCAAGGTCTCTCGGGAACGGGTAACGGATGTAACAGCCCACAGGGAACTCTACGAGAAGATTTCATACAGGCACAAGTAGTACAAGCACCTATATAGTCGATGACATCCTTGCGTAAGGAATCCCACCAGAAATATCGAGAAACAGCTGACACCATTTTGTAAATACCAGGATGTCCAGCAGTCTTAGTGTCATGATACAACGACAGAATCTCCCGGCCTGCAATCTTGGCCTGCAAGAGGGACGAGGAAATAGACAAAATAGTCGTAGCTTTTATCCTGTCTGGGGGAATGACGGGAGTAACATCAATCTCCTGTTTGTCAGCAGTTTCGAATTGTCTGGATAGAGCAACTGCTTTAGTGTTGCGATCACCTGGCCTATAGGTGATAATATAATTGAAATGAGACAAAAACAGTGACCACCTAGCCTGCCTAGAAGACAATCTTTTAGCCTCACTAAGGTAGGATAGGTTCTTGTGATCTGTAAATATGAGGATAGGATCCTTAGTTCCTTCTAACAAATGTCTCCATTCTTTAAGTGCTAAAATAATAGCAAGGAGTTCGCGATTACCCACATCATAATTATTTTCTGCTTTAGACTTTTGTTTGGAAAAGAAGCCACAAGGATGCAATGGCTTATCAGGCGACTCTCTTTGGGATAAGACCTACCCCGATATCGGAAGCATCCACTTCAAGAATATAGGGCAGTGAGGGGACAGGATGCTGTAAAATAGGTGCAGAGGTGAACGTAGTCTTAAGAAATTCAAAAGCCTGAAGTGCCTCGGGAGACCAGACACGAGTATTGCCATCCTTTTTTGTCATACGGGTGATAGGCACTACAATAGAGGAAAAACCTTTAATAAAACGTCTATAATAGTTAGAGAAACCAAGAAAACGCTGAATGGCTTGCAAACCTTGTGGTAGAGGCCATTCTATGACAGCAGAAAGCTTCTGGGGATCCATACGAAAACCTTTAGCGGAAATCAAATGCCCCAAAAACTAGACTTTGGATTGGTCAAATAGACATTTTTCCAGTTTACAATAAAGACCAGTATCGAGAAGGGTCTTCAGAACTGTTGTAACATGTCTGTGATGAGTGTATAAATCTGTAGAATATATTAATATGTCATCCAAGTACACAATTACAAATGTGTGAATAAAGTCTCTTAAGACGTCATTAATAAATTCTTGAAATACTGCTGGGGCATTACATAGACCAAATGGCATAACAGTATACTCGTAATGGCCAGATCTAGTGTTGAATACCGTCTTCCATTTGTGGTCTTTCTTAATATGTATTAAATTGTATGCACCTCTAAGATCCAATTTAGTGAATACAGTAGCATGTTTGAGCCTGCCGAATAATTCCGTGATTAAAGGAATAGGGTATGCATTTTTGATAATGATTTTATTTAGACCTCTATAATCGATACACGGTCTTAAATCACCTTCTTTCTTCGATACAAAGAAGAACCGCGCTCCAGCCGGAGAAGAGGATCTCCTAATAAACCCCTTTTCTAGTGATTCCTTAATATACTCCTCCATGACACGGTTTTCTTGAACAGATAAAGGGTACACCCTGCCCTTTGGAGGTATAGTGCCAGGCAATAAATCGATAGCACAATCGTAGGGTCTGTGAGGCGGTAATTTGTCAGCCTCCCTTTTATCGAAGACAGTCTTGAGAAATAAGTACTGAGGGGGTATAACCGTAAACAAAGGAGGAGTAGTAGGAACTTCAATAGTACAAGACTTGTGGCAGGCTTCGCTCCATGATTTTATTTGCCCTGACTCCCAGTCGAAAATGGGATTGTGAGCACGTAACCATGGGCGCCCTAACACGGGGTGTGAAGAAGGAGAGGTGATGACCTGGAACCGAATGGTTTCAAAGTGTAAAACCCCTGTATACATGTGTAATGGTACAGTTTCATGAGTAACAACTGGAGAACTTAATGGTCTACCATCTATGGCCTCAATGGCCAAGGGTATCTCCATCTCTCTAATGGGAATGTTGTTTTTCTTAACAAAACCAGAGTCTATGAAATTTTCAGCTGCTCCGCAGTCAACCAGAGCGTATATGTGCTCAGCTATACAACTCTCTCCCATATGTAAAGAAACAGGGAGAAGCAAACAGTTAGGAGGCAATTTAGGAGACTTAGATATCACACCTAAGGCCAGTCCCCTATAAGGTCTTGCGTGCGAGAGTTTTCCGGAAGCAAAGGACATTCCTTTACCATATGGTCTCTCCTACCACAGTATAGGCAGAGTCCGTCCTTTCTCCTATGTCATTTTTCAGTATCAGCGAGTTTGGCGACCCCTAATTGCATGGGTTCCTCCTCAGATACTTTAACACCCTCAGGTTTATCAACTCTGGGGTTAATAGGTGTAACCAAATGTCTATTCCTGTTCTTAGTATATAGCCTGTCACGAATCCTATTATCTATATCAATGAGGTAGTCAATAAGGTCCTCTAATGCAATAGGAAGCTCCTTAGCTGCTACCTCATCCAATATAGTGTCAGATAAACCTTCCATGAATGCAGTAGTTAACCCATTGTTGGTCCAATCTACCTGTGAAGCAAGGGTACGAAACTGAATAGCATAGTCAGCCACAGTCCTAGAACCCTGTTTAATTCTCATTAATGCTCTTGTGGTATTTTTTGACCTTTTCGTTGTGTCAAAAGTTCTACGAAAAGCCGTAAGAATACTGTTAAAATCATGCACCATAGGTCCATTAGCCTCCCAAATAGGATTTGCCCACTCAAGTGCTTTATCGGTAAGTTGGTGCATAAGGAACCCCACCTTAGACCTTTCTGTGGGGAAGGAACGTGGATACATCTCAAAGTGAAATTCTATTTGATTAATGAAACCTCTGCATGTCTTAGAGTCCCCTCCATACCTAGGAGGAGGTGTTAAATGGGCCGAAGTATTAGGCAAAGCAGATAACTCAGGAAGAAGAGGTGTAGGAGGGTTAGGTGTGGTTGCTGGAATAGTTCTAGATAAGAGCGTCTGGAGAGCCTGCCTATCTGATTCATACGGTGATCCTGCTCTACAAATCTAGCCTCATGGGATGCCATCTGCTGAGCTAAATCTGCGGGGTCCATGGCCCTATTGTAATGTAACGAAAATATACCCCAACACGCAGGATTCAGCTAAACAGACAACAACACAGAGGGGAGATACGTCTACCGGACCTTAGAGTGGCCAGACTCGACGTATAAAGGAGAAGTACAGAGTCAGGAATGATCCGAGGTCAAGGGCACAAAGAGACAGCATAAACTAGGACTAGTGTCAGGATTCACACCGTGACCTCCTGACTGCCAGACAGGGTTGCCCCTTTATTGCCCAAAGAGGGATTTGAACCTTTGTACTCTGTGGTTCTGAACCTGCTCTCTTACCTCTGAGCCATTTCAGGACTTTGGATAACTCCCGTTTAATCTTGAATTGCCTGCAGCACTAGGGGGCTGGACTTCACCTGGCTCAGACCTGTCAGTAACTCTCCAGCTGAATCTGATACCTAATCAACAAGGTATAAGACACTGCCCCTCCCTAAGGGCAGTGTCAGTTCAATGACTCTGGTTGGAGTATTGCTATTCCACGTTCCAGTATTCTCCTGACCTTGGATTGCTACTCGTTTGTACCCTGACCTCTGGCATTCCCTGACCTCGGCTCGCTACTCGTATCTCCTGATTTCTGGCATCCTCTGACCATTGGCTTACCTACGACTATTCTCCTGGATTTCCTTTTCTGTACTGCGACTTCAAGCATTCACCTGCACAGCCCCCGTGCACAGATTCACAGGCCAGGTGAGTTCTACCTTGACCACCTTGGCCTGTGTCTAATTGCAAGGGTGAGCATATCTCTGCATATTGGACTCCCAGCAAGGTAAGCCGTGACAGATTGAACTGACCATTATGGAGTCCACAGAGATAAGGACGATGCTCACCCTAGAGATAAGGAAGATGCTAACCCCTCTTGTGCAGCAAGTGTCCAGCCTGACCCAGACTGTTTCGGAGTTGCAGCAAGAAGTTTTATCTCTTAAAGGCACAGTACGCCCAGTTCCAGAACCTGCTTATCCAGAGCCGTTTGTTGTGATGCCTAACCGATTTGATGGTTCCCGTTCCTCCTACACAGCATTCAGACTGGATTGTGAACTTCTTTTTGCTCTTAAGCCTAAAACCTACAACAGCGACTTTGTCAAAGTCCGTTCGGCCATCAACTTACTTTTCGAACGGATCAAGGAGTGGGCATACCGGAAGCTACAGGAGAAAAGCACTGTCTTGGACAGATGGGAGTCATTCATGTCCACAATGGACTCTCAGAGCTCTACCTCCAGGAAAGCTACTCCCAAACCTGCTCCGTCTAACCGCAGATCGCGGTTACCTAAAGAAAAGGACTCCTACCAAGTCCCCATAATGTCACAGCGCAAACCCACCTTCAGTGAACCTCCTTGTAACCCTGTTTTCCCTCAAGCTAGCTGTGAAACTCCAATGGACATGGAGGAACCGCCTTGTGACTCTGTTTTTCCTCAAGCTAGCTGTGAATCTCCAGTGGACATGGAGGAACCCATGGAGATAGGCTTCGTCCGCTCTAGAACAAGACTGCCATCTAGAGAAAGAGACCGAAGGAGGGCTTGTTGTCTCTGTTTCTATTGTGGAGAAGGAGAGCACTTTATCTCCCACTGCCCTATTCGCCCAACTCGGCCTAAGCCTCTTCAAGTAGGTACTATTCAGCTGCACCCTGTTATTCCAGCAACACAGCCAGACAAATGTCAAGGGTACTGTCGGATGTTTCCACGTTCCGTGACGCAGAAGAGTACCCAGACTACGATGGTTACTGATACCAGTGTCTCTCAAGACCACATAATCAGTGACCACAAGAATTCACCACCAGAAAACTCACCTAAGGAAAAAAGTTCAGATAAAATGGCTCCTGGGACCAAGGTTTTTTTCCGCCTGCACCAAACCTATGAATAGCCCAGACCCCTCTCCATTAGTACCCGACACTGGTACCCCAAAGTCCCCGACTGAGGGACTCCGGTCTGGAGACTTTGATTACAAGGACTTCTTCAGTGATACGGAGTCCGAAGACGAGGAATACAGTTCCCAAAAAGAATCTGTTCACGCCCGGAGTGCGTTCTTAAGGGGAGGGTATCGTCAGGATTCACACCGTGACCTCCAGACTGCCAGACGGGGTCGCCCCTTTATTGCCCGAAGAGGGATTTGAACCTTTGTACTCTGTGGTTCTGAACCTGCTCTCTTACCTCTGAGCCATTTCAGGACTTTGGATAACTCCCGTTTAATCTTGCCTGCAGCACTAGGGGGCTGGACTTCACCTGGCTCAGACCTGTCAGTAACTCTCCAGCTGAATCTGATACCTAATCAACAAGGTATAAGACACTGCCCCTCCCTAAGGGCAGTGTCAGTTCAATGACTCTGGTTGGAGTATTGCTATTCCACGTTCCAGTATTCTCCTGACCTTGGATTGCTACTCGTTTGTACCCTGACCTCTGGCATTCCCTGACCTCGGCTCGCTACTCGTATCTCCTGATTTCTGGCATCCTCTGACCATTGGCTTACCTACGACT
Source organism: Pelobates fuscus (assembly GCF_036172605.1). NCBI lineage: Eukaryota > Metazoa > Chordata > Amphibia > Anura > Pelobatidae > Pelobates > Pelobates fuscus. Next base: position 56,242,549 of record NC_086325.1, read on the forward strand.
ATTCTCCTGGATTTCCTTTTCTGTACTGCGACTTCAAGCATTCACCTGCACAGCCCCCGTGCACAGATTCACAGGCCAGGTGAGTTCTACCTTGACCACCTTGGCCTGTGTCTAATTGCAAGGGTGAGCATATCTCTGCATATTGGGCTCCCAGCAAGGTAAGCCTGACAACTAGCCAGGGTCTGGTACACAGAAAACAGCAAGCCAGCAAACAGAACAGATAAGGATAAAGAGATAACATAGTCAGAAAACAAAGCCAAGGTCAAGTACGAAGGAACACAACAAGCGCTAACGGGAACTGAAACAGAAACCACGATAGGGCAAAGAACTAAGGGAAAAAGGTGAGTATAAATAACTAAACACACATTTTGATTGGCCCCTGTCATATCCACGCCCCCAAAATGTAAGTGTATGGGGAGTGTGGCATGACAGGGACCAATGGGAGGCCTTTTCCAATTTAGGCTCCCACTGTCCCTTTAAGAGCACGCCCGAGACCCGCAGTGCGCTCTTAGAGTCAGGCGGGACACGTGACTGCTTCTCGCGGTCACTGCCTGCCCTCCTGTTCCAGCCGTCGGATGAGCTGCGCGCGGCTCGTGCAGCAGCAGGACCACACGCGGCTCGAACAGAGGACCCCGGACGGCCCCTGGAAAGGGTAAGTACCACTACAGTGATTAAGACCAAATTTTTCAAAGGTTTAGCTTTAAATATATACTTATTCACTCACTATAATATTTGTCCTGTAACTTCCAATACATAATTAAAATCTTTAATAATTAGTATAAGTATGTGACTTTATTTACATGTATTTATGTTAAGTTGCGCTAGTTATCTAGTAATTATTACAGGCCAAATTGTAAAAATAAAAAAATGACTTTACCATTTTTAAAAATATTTTCTTCATATTTATAAGCTTTGTTATGTCTACATATGTGTATTAGAAGAAAGCCATATCTGTCCTTTTATAATATGTGAATGCCCTTTAAAGGAAGATGTTAAATTGCTGTGGATTGAACACATAGCAAATGTACCAAAATGTATTGGCTTCAAATGTATGGAATCTTTAGAAAGCTTTGGTCACCAAGTTGTTTATAATATATTATAATAGAGAGACAAAAGGGAAATGAAAATGTAGTATACTTTTGTATGACAAATATGAAAATCTGGACATATAATTTCACAATGGTTGCAATGTAAAAACCAGATACATAATGAGAAATCTTAGCAATATATTTCTAGTGTCTTTTTGCGAGCTCTCACAATGTTCTCAATGGCAAAGCGACCCTTGATTTCTATCTACAGTAATCAGCTGGAACTGATCCTTTTGAGTCACAGGCTTGGGTCTCCAGGCATCCAATAATTTTTTTGGCCATGCAACAGTGGATCTCAAAACATATTTCAACCAATGTTATAAGTCTGAATCTCAGCCCTGTTTCCATTATTTTGGTATATGTCAAAATAAATGTATGTTCTATTTAATAATTATTTATTTATTTTTGACAAATATTCTTACAAACATAGTCAACAATTATGTCAATCAATTTCCCACATATAATTTATCTTTGGAGATCAAATATAAAATTATTTTTCATATCATCATAGAAATAGTCATTAAAATTAAGAATTTGACATATCAATACATATAGAAAGACATTACATACTTATACATACTAGACAAAAAATACACTAAGTTGTGCGCGACGGGGATAACAGATTAGCTGAAAAAATGTCTATTGTATTAAAATATGAGTACCCAGGAGGGTTTAGTCAGATAGGAAATTTTATTAGCCACAATTGCCAAATGATTTTAAACGTTTCATATTGTTGATGAGCAGAGTAGTATCCTTTTTTCATTTGAGCCTGATGTTGAATTTGGTTGATTACCATATTAGTTTTTATATCATCGGATTGACACCATTTCCTGGCTATAGTAATCTTTAAGGCCAGTATGCCTTGTATAAACAAAGTTGTATTCTTTACTGTTAGTATATCTAGATTCAAACGAAACAGTGCTTTCTCAATCGTTGGTGGAATAATGGTATTGGTAACATTGTAAAGGATACCAAAGATATCTATCGAGGCTTGTTTTATTTTTTTTACAACTCCACCATATATGGGTAAAAGCCCCTTCAATTTCATTGCATCTCCAGTTTTTATTCCATCCTCAATAAAAAATTCACATTCTTTAATGTTTTTAATATTTGCCCTGTTGGATAATTTCAAATGAGGGATATTATTTTTTTAGAATATCTAAAGGAGCAGAGGGCAATAACATATCTTTCATACCTATTCGATTTATAAAAGTTATCCAAAAATCATTGCCAATTGATTTTTTCCAAGCTTTTTAAATTTTTCATCATGTAACCATAATAAACATTCCAAGTCACTCGTTCCTGCTAGTTCTTGTTCTATGTAGTACCAGCTCTCAGCTTTATTTTGGTTATATTGAAGTTTGGACAAGTGGCACAGTAAACAAGCTTCTGCATACCGTTTCAAACTAGGCATGTTTAATCCCCCTTTCATGCGATTAGAAGAAATAATCTTTTTATTTAATCTGGGTTTTATTATCAGCCCACACAAATCTATTAACATTTGTCTGGAATATCCTAATCTAATTTAAAGGTAATTTTAATGATATAATTCTCAATAAGTATAACCAATAAAAAATTCACATTCTTTAATGTTTTTAATATTTGCCCTGTTGGATAATTTCAAATGAGGGATATTATTTTTTTAGAATATCTAAAGGAGCAGAGGGCAATAACATATCTTTCATACCTATTCGATTTATAAAAGTTATCCAAAAATCATTGCCAATTGATTTTTTCCAAGCTTTTTAAATTTTTCATCATGTAACCATAATAAACATTCCAAGTCACTCGTTCCTGCTAGTTCTTGTTCTATGTAGTACCAGCTCTCAGCTTTATTTTGGTTATATTGAAGTTTGGACAAGTGGCACAGTAAACAAGCTTCTGCATACCGTTTCAAACTAGGCATGTTTAATCCCCCTTTCATGCGATTAGAAGAAATAATCTTTTTATTTAATCTGGGTTTTATTATCAGCCCACACAAATCTATTAACATTTGTCTGGAATATCCTAATCTAATTTAAAGGTAATTTTAATGATATAATTCTCAATAAGTATAACCATTTCGGGATAATACAAGCTCTAATTACATTGCTCCTTCCCAGTCATGATACGAACAGGCCTTTCCATTCACAAAGTTGTCTAACTGTTACTTCTAGAAGTATAAAGTAATTAAAATAAAGATATGTTATAGATTTTACACTGTGACTGTTTTGATTTATAAAAAATCTTTTTTTGTTGATTTGCAATCAAACATTTTCACATTATCTATTATTTTCACATTACATTATCTTATTATTTTTCAACAAGCTACAAATCATTATTTTTTCAAAAAACTCACTGACTATGACATTTCATCTGAGAATGTATGTCATTTCCTTTTTATTGTTGTTAAATGTATGCAGAGACATAAGGACATTTGTGACAGAACAAATTATTGCTGGCAGTTCATTTATAACTTGGGTTTGGTTTGGGAACTGAACAAACTCACAAATTGCCCTCTTTATACCCCCCATACTCGGGCCATCCATTGGCTTGTTAACACCTAATGACCTCTCCTGACACCTCCATCATCATGTTCACACCTAGTTAACTCAAGTGTCTGCTGGGTGGCCACTATTCGCATTGGACGAACACGTGGGAAATTAGTTGGCAGCCATCTCGTCACACAAAAGCAGGCAGCGGTGTTCGGACATAGAGTGCATGGAACTAAAATCAGAGACTAACTCGCAAACAATGCTGAACTTATAACATCAACTGCTTTGTTTATAAACATCTCAGGAGAGCGCTGTTCAGTAGGATTGTTCGCACGAACTAGGTGAATAATCACTACCCTTGAGCTAGAAGACCTGTTCAGTATTTATTTTGTTTTGGAACTCACGAAAGTGACCGACCGCTGCCACTTTTCTTATGGAACTATTTTGGGTAGAGAGCATGTGTGCGGTCAGTCAAAACTTTACCCCGGTGGCGATTTGGCTGTATTCGTGGGATCTGAGTGCTATTTAGAGATGTTGGGCACTCAGATGCAGGCTATCTGGTGATATAGGATTTGTGGGGGTCCCTTGTAATATTGTGTGTGTTTTGGGGTGTTTTATATTTTTCACATTGTACCTCTGTGCCTGGGAGATAATTAGTTTAATCCAAGTACACTCAATTATCTCCCAGACACAGAAATGTCGGGGAGTAGTATGTATTGAACTGTATGGTGTCCTCCTGCTGGTGGTCTGTGTATAAATTGCGTGTACCATGTCCCATTAAACCAGTTAACTCCCAGCATTAAGTCTCGACTAATGACTGAAGGAAAGCTATAATCACTCCAGAACTTTAATCACTTGGCAGCTATAATCACTTCACAGCTACCGGTATATCACTGAATCCAGCACAGCAGAGTTCCTGAGAAGGGGAAAATAATGTCCTATCCAGGTGGCCACCACAACATTCATCTATACATTTTTAAGGGTTACGCTTCTCAAAATAGAGGTTTTTACAGACAGTTGTGTGGATATGATCCATGCTATCTGTCAAAGATTTCACAATATTTAATAAAATGTAAGTGGTTTAAACTAAAATGTTACAAAATGGTAAACTTCCAGAAGTGAAAAAAAACATATTTAGTAAACTTGGAGATTCATTTCGCTATGAATTCAATTCATTTGAATTTGGGTTTTTACCGATACAATTCAGATCCCTGTACTCTGTGCCGAAATATGGCCCATCACAATGCACAAGCATGTTAGTTTTGATTTCTGATTCTAAATTCTGCCCTTGTCACCAAAATAGATGACTGATGGGGAAAAAAAAAATGATTGATGGCTAAATGTTGATTTTGTATAATAAGAAGGAGATTGCACACTAAATTGCTCATAAGAGATACAAATATGTGTTTTATTAGACCACATAGGTTATAACAATCACAAAGCAAAACATCAAATGGAGCATAATAACTCAATTCAAAATGACAACAATAAGGCAAATAAATTAATCAATGGCAATAACCACAACTTACACAAGCCTATTCTGGCAGAAACACAAGTCCCTAATACCCCCAATGTTTCGGCACCTCCTGGCTGCCTTTCCCAAGGGTGTTTGTATCATGGCTTACCAGTGTCCATTTAAATATCGCTCCTACAGCTGATGGCCATCAGACACCAATCTGATCCGATCCCGGAAGTGACATCATCATATCCGGTTTCGGTCAGTATATGCATATCCACTAATGCACAAACAAAACTAAATATAATTCCACACATCTATATTAATAACTCAAACCCATATGTATAAAGAGAATAGAATATTGGCCAGTAATCGCGTGAAGGAACTTGCGCAAGCGCATTCGCCCTGATCATAAGTATTCCGCCATGACTCTTCCTGGAATCTGCCCATCACAAGATGGTGGGAAGTAACATTTTGAATGGGCCGCCATATGCACACTAGTGCAATAGACCATTGTGGCATATACATTTAAGGCTTTGCATCTTTTCCTAAGTTGTGTTTCAAAGCTGTATACAGCAAACACAGACTCAAAGGAATCCCATGTTTCAAATGGAATGAGACAAAAATGTGACTCTTTGTTAAACTAATTTACATATGCCCATCCATAATCCTTTGCAGTTTTAACATAACTGCAGATTTGTGATTTCTGTGGGAAAAGCAAGTCTTATGGCTTGACTGTTGTGCAGATTTTTGTTTACATTGAATTATTATTCACAGACTTCAAGTGGAAGTGGTTTTTAACCCCTTAAGGACACATTACATGTGTGACATGTCATGATTCCCTTTTATTCCAGAAGATTGGTCCTTAAGGGGTTAATCACTATTTTTCCCAACCATGACCTTTATGGTTTTTGCTTCCCAAGGACTAAATATATATATATATATATATATATATATATATATATATATATATATATATATATATATATAAAGCAAAAAATCAAAAAGGTTTTGGTGGGGAAATAATTGTGATTAAAAGTCTTGTTTGGTTACTGGTTTGCTTATTGAGGCTTGGTAGTCCTTGGGAAGCAAAAACCATAAAGGTCATGGTTGGGAAAAAATAGTCTGGGACTACCCTTATTTAACTTCTTAGGAAGGATGGAATGTTAACTTTTTCAGCTGCTTACTGCAGTGTATTTCTTTGGGCACTTTTTTTTCAGTTCACGTTTGAATCACTTTTTAGTTCACGTTTGCATTCTTATCTACATTGCAGCACTATGCACTTTATGTGTAAATTAGCACTCACACACATATTAGTAAAGTTGCATGTTTGTAACTAATATTAGTATATATAGAGATTACATCCATCAGGATGTTTACCACACATGATGTTACACACGCTTAAAAAGCAGGCTTGACTTTATCTTACTGATTATGACACTTTGGCAACAATCCACAATATGGTGGGTGATATTGCCCTTTAATAGCTCTGTCCATCCCTATTGGGATGGCTCACCACATAGTAATAGCATTGAGCACTGTTTCATAGAAGACCTGTATGAAGTATTTTTGAGTCCACTATACTTTTAAATAATTTTTTTGTCACGGGGGAATATGTCCAACTCTTGGTACTATTGGGGTAGCTAGAAGTCCATATGCACCTCTCTGTAGATATTTCTCTAGCTTTGTTTATGTTTAAAGCCTAACACTTTGACAGATAGCTACTCGTATTCTTTACGAGAATGTATCCGGATTTCGGAATAGCAGACCTAGTGCGCATGCGCAGCGCGTTCCCATAGTGATGGGACACACGATCTACCAGGAAGTAACTGGAGGGCGGATCATTAGACGCAAATAGCGTCTCGATCTCCATAGTGATCGGTTACGTCACGGGGTCACTCGGATCACGTGACAGTGCAAGTAATAGCCGGAAGGAGATGTTTCCCGGCGTTTTTTGCGTCTAGAGGCTGAAATCTATCACTAATTAGCTGGCGTCAGACCTGAATGGTGAGTCCCAATCTAATTGATGTTCCTTTTTAAGCAATGTATTTTCATTTATGTTTTGTATGCTGTCCTGATGAAAGCACACAAGAGGTGCTGAAACGTTGACTACGGAGTAAAGTAATATTTTTCTATTTATTTGAAAATCCTGAGAGTGCTGGTCTTTTTTGGCTTTATATATATATATATATATATATATATATATATATATATATATATATATATATATATATATATATGTCAACTCCTTGGTTTTGCACCCCTCCCTGTCACAGGTTCCTCATTAAAGGGCCCTATATAGCCATGACCTGCAGAGTCCTAGGAGGAAGCATTTTCCAAGTAAGTGGGTTAATCTCATAAGAGCAGACATTAGGCTGTTAGAGTAGGCCCTGCCAAGAATGAGGTACTTTGATGTTGGGGCAGGCTTATGCAATGTATGATCATATACTGTAACTAAACCCCATTCTTTTTTGCCAAGGTGAGGTGTTTTTAAATAATACTATTACAATCTGGGAGACTTGAAATTGCTGTTTAGTGAATGAGTGAGTGCGCTGGAATGTGTATTTTGTATGAGATATATATATACACACACAAAGAGGGAAGTTAGAGAGTAGTATACCAGTGTAGGGGTATTAGAAGCACATAAAAAGTGCTATAGGTAATAGTACCAATTGGAGGCTAAAGATGCAACAAAAACAAAAAAGAATTTATTGAAAAAAATATGCTAAGAATTGCTAGAAACTTGGCAATCACCCAAAGTGTAACACACAAATTAAATAAAGTGGAAAAACCTGAAGTAAATAATTAAATGAAAAATGTGGTATGGTAACCAAAAATTAAAAAGTCCTAAAGTTGCACTCTAATTATTCTCAGTTGGAGCACACGTCTGTGCTTCACATGAATAATGATAGACTTAAAGTCTAAAAAAGGGGGGGGGGGGGATGAAGGTACCCTGTGGTATGGAGGATATATGTGAAGAAAATGGACTTTATCCGACCTTTTCTTCTATTTTTATGTGTTTGTTACATTTCTTTTGCCTAAAATTGGTTATTAGTTCGGCAGTTTGCAACTACCGAACCCCGACCCCCTCCTGGCTTGTTATGTTCAAAAGCACCGTCAATTAAGTGTTCCCTGGGTGGCCGCTGTTCGTATAGCCGAACGCCACGTGGAAAAGAAAATGTCGGCCATCTTGTTCGCACGAGGAGAGTCAGCGGGACTTGGTCGTCGAGTGTCTGGAACTAAAATCGGACACTCGACCGCACGAACCACCGCTGAAAACTACCGAACTCCCGCTTCTCCTACTTACCGAACAGCCAGAAGAGCGGCATTCGGTAGTTATGTTCGTACAGACCAGGGGAACAATCGCTACTATGAGCCAGGAGGGTATATTCGGTATTTTGACCGCTTTTTGCCTTTTTCCCCATTGACCGACCACACACGCTGAATCCGTGGAACTGTTTTGGGCAGGAGCCTCGTTTGTGGTCGGTAAAACAGGACTTCCACACTTTTCAAGAACCCCTGAACCGATCTGGGTGAAATTTGGATATGTTTGCCTCCCCGATCGGGGTTATCAAGGGATATGTATTTTGTGGGGATACCTTGTGGGGAAAGGGGTGTTCTAACTTTTGGGGAAAATGTGTGCCCTTTCCCTGGAGATAATTTATTTACTCCTTAACTTATCTCAATATCTCCCAGGCAGAGGGAGGGCGTGTATTAGTAAAATACTGTACAGTGATTGGTGAATGTATTTGTTTGTTCTGGGACGTCCTCTTGCATGAGGATCCCCCATAAAAGCCAGCCTGTTTCAATAAAGCTTAGTTCTGTTACACCCTTCATGAAGTCTTGGCTCATGTTTGGGGAGGAATATTCTATCTACTGGGAAGGAGCGTCTGGGAAGCTGTGTTCATCTCTACCCCCTGCTGGAGCTATAATCACTAATACTCAGCAGTTGGGAAAAGAACAGGAGACCGCAACACCATCACTACTGCAGGTCTTAACAATATAAAACGTGAGTAAGTATATAAAAATATAGCAAAATAGCTGCCTAAGTAGCTGTATATTAGGCTGGCAGTGAACCTCTGTGTGAGTACAGAGCTGTTTGAAACTGTCACATTAACCTAGAAGGTTAGATATAAGTTAATACAATTAAATTGTAAACCTGAATGTTAAAATGCCTTGTAGAAATGAATATAGCAAAAATAGCTGCCTAAGTAAAAAGTACCTTGATACAGAATATAACACTAACAGGCTCAGTAAATAGACGTAGGTGGTAAAAAGTAACAAACCTTCAGTAATTGTTGCTAATATAGTTGCATTATAAATTAGCTGTATATTAGGCTGGCAATGAACCTCTGTGTGAATACAGAGCTGTTTGAAACTGTCACAATAACCTATAAGGTTAGATGTAGGTGAATATAATTTAATTGTAGACCTTAATGATGTATTATCTTGTAGAAATGAATAAAGGTTCAAATGAATAACCAAGGTAGGAGATGTAAGCTTAGATAGATGCTAGCAAAACACTAAAATTATGAGAACGCACTATAATGCTATGCTCACAGGGTTAAAAGGGGAGAAAAAGGAAAAGTATTGATAATCAACCATAAAGAGAGCGATAACTCTACATAAACTATCCGTGGATAGCCTCCCCGTGCCTTCAAGGGCACCTAAATCCAACCCCTCTTAGTACGATGTACAGAAGGAGTAGAGTGCAAGCATAAAAAGGAAGGATCAAGTTCGTATAATAAGCTGCAAAGTCAATGCCCTTGACGCGCGCATTTCACCCGACCAGGCTCGTCAGAAGGGAACCGGTCAGTGTGAAACACTCGGTTTAAAAAGGGGAGCAGATTGCTCGTGATAGGTTGCCAGAAGATGCAACTGATTGGTGAATAGTCCGACGTCATGAAAATAGATCCGTTGATAAGGGGAGGAGCGGAAAAGATATTAACCCATAGAGTCCCAGACAAAGGAGAATAACGAAAAAATAATAACGAAAAAATAATAATACCAAGAGGAACAGAAATAAAGCAGTGGAAGTAGTCACTGCAAGGGAATATGAAGTCCAAATGTTTTGTACATGTTAGGCTGACGAAAATGTGACAAAAAGAATGGAACTGAATAGAAGCAGTTGAAGTAGCCACTGCAGATGGATATAAAAAGTCTAAAAGTTTGTTAAATATTGCACAGAAATAGATCTAAAAATGAAGACCAAAAGATTAATGGTTATTAAGAGGAGAAGGTTGTGAATAATGTCAGATTTGAAATGGAATAACATGAAATTATTTTTTTAAGATAAAATGAGGATAATACTTAAAGAAGAGGATTAACGAACATGTATATGTATATCCCTAGTTCATATAGAGTATAATGTATTTCAAAAGAGGTCTAATGTATTATAAACCCTTAAGAGCAGACACCAGACTGAGTGTAGTACTTACAAAATTATTAAATTAGTACATATGTATACCTATAAATAAATAAATAATGGTGAAGTGTGCAATGTGGATAATATAAAAGTCTGCTATAAGGGTATTTAGAGAACATTTGAATTTGAGAATAAGCAAACTATGGTAGTTGCCAGTATTAAATGCTTGATAAGTTGTTACTATAATGTTACAGGTAAATGTACTTATTTGTGGATAAAGGGAGTAAAGTTGAATTCCTCATTTAGGCCATTGGGAGTCAAGGTTTTGAAAAAATAGATCCATCTTGATTCTTTCATTAGTAGAATTGTATTGTAATTGCCTTTTCTAGAGTTCATAGATAATCTCTCTATGGCTTGAAAAGTGAGGTGAGTGGGGTCTCCACTATGATGTAGCCTCACATGGTTACAAACAGGGGTAGAAACTTTCAGGTTAGCAATGGAACAGATGTGTTGGAGAATCCTTCTTTTGAATTGTTGGTATGTTTTACCGATGTATTGAATCTTACAACTGCAGGTTATCAGATAGATGACTTTGGTAGAGGTGCAGTTGATTAATTCTTTCACTTTGTATACCTTTGATGTTGTTGAACTCACAACTGTTTTTGATGGTTTAATAATTTTGCAGGCCTTGCAATGGCCACATTGATATGTCCCTGCTGTTGGTGTGAGCCATGTTGGACTGGGAGTATTGGGTTCGATGTGACTGTGAACCAGATACTCCCTGAGATTTCTTGCTCTACATGCAGTAATGATTGGAAAGGTGCTGATGTTATCTTTTAGGTCCTTATCGTACTTTAAAATGGGCCAGTTTTGTGACATAATTTCCAGAACTGGTTCCCAAAGTTGGTCAAATGTTCCAATGCAGTGGATACATTTTGAATCTGTTTTTGGTCTCTGGCTGCGTAGATTCTCACTTCTGTTAATTGCAGATGCCTGTTGGTATGCTCTTTTCAAGATTTTGTTAGGGTAGCCTTTTTGTTTGAACATCATGCGCAGTTTTTTGGCTTCCTGATGGAATGTTTCATCGTTGGAACAATTGCGTCTGGCCCGTAAGTATTGCCCATATGGAATACCTGATTTGAGTTTCATTGAGTTGTGACTGGTCTAGTTTAGTAAACTGTTAGTTGCAGTGATCTTATGGTATAGTTTCGTTTCAATTGTTCCATCAAGGAGAATCTTGATTTTGAGATCCAAAAACACTAGTTGTTCCTCATCAATTACATGCGTTAGTTTGAGACCAATAGTGTTGTCGTTAAGTAAATCAACCATTTATTTGAATTGAGTAAAGGAACCCAACAAAAAAAACTAAAATATCGTCAATATATCTGTGCCAATTATAGATATAAGACTGATATATATCTTTGATTGTAGGTTCCAGAATTGTTTCCTCCCACCAACCCAGGTACAGGTTGGCATAGCTAGGGGCACAAGCTGTGCCAATAGCAGTGCCCCTGAGTTGGAGGTAGTATGTTCCATTAAACACAAAGAAATTATGTGTTAGAACATACTTTAAAAGTTGAATGATAAATTCACTTTGTGGTGGAGTGAATTTCCCAGATTTCTGTAGGAAGTATTCAGTAGCTAGGAGTCCTTTGTCGTGAGGTATATTGTTATAAAGTGAGACTACATCCAGGCTTCCTAGAAGATAGTAAGGTGGCACTGTAAGGTTCTCTAGCAAGATTAGTGTTTGCTTTGTATCTTGGAGGTACGATTTAAGGTTGATTACTAGTGGATGTAATAGTTTTTCTAGGAATTTACTACTTCTTTCAGTAATAGAGCCATTCCCGGACACTATTGGTCTGCCAGGTGGATTGTTCGTATTTTTGTGTATCTTGGGAAGGCAATACATAGTGGCAATAGTTGGAGTAAGATGCGGTAGTATAAATGTATGCTCCTCACTGGTTATGATGTCATTCTCTAATGCTGAATCCAAGATATGTTTTAATTCACTCAGAGTGTGGTGGGATCGTTGGATAATTTTCTATATGCTGATGAGTCTTTTACATGTTCCATACACATCTCTAAATAGTGTTCTCTGTCCATGATGACCACATTACTGCCTTTGTCAGAGGATTTTATGATGATATTTTGATTGGTATTAAGTTCCTTTAGTGCCTTACGTTGTTGTACAGTAAGGTTGTCGTGTTGAATTTTAGAAATGGTAAGAGATTCAATTGTGGATGTGGTCATTTGAATGAACAAATCAACACTAGATACTTCACTAAGGTTGGGAGTGAACCAACTTTCAGGTTTTAAATCCGTTAGTTTTGGATCCGGATTTTGTTCATCCAATAAGGATAATAACGTTTGATGAAGTTGGAAGTCTTCATAGGACAAACCTATTTCTTTTGCCGTTTTATAATCCTTTCTTTTATGTACCACGTTGAGGGCTAATTTACGGCCGAAAAGGTTCGTGTCCTTTACCCAGTTGAATTTATTGGTATTGGGAGTTGGTACAAATGATAGGCCTTTGTTAAGCAGTGAAATGTGGTGTTCATTAAGATTGAATTTAGATAGATTAATAATTTTGATTTAGATTGTCACACATTAGTATTGGTTCCTTCTCCTGTCTGTTTTGTACCCCCATTTTTTTCGATCCCTTAGCTTTTCGCGCTGAGGGAGGGGCCAATCTGCATCTAAAAAGGAAGTTCTGCTGTTAAATTAGAGGCTTGATTTGTTTCAGGGGCTGGAGTTTCGGGGCAAGTTACAATCTTGGTCTTAAGAATACTTCTGCCCCTTCGGATGTTGGGTTGAGTTTTGTAACTACTCCCTTGTCTGGAATTATTGGAGTCAAAATCAGACCAATCAGTGCCTGAAGTAGAGCTGTTCCTACTATTGCTGAATTTTCTGAATCTTTTTTTGGTACGAAATATGTTCCCTTCCTTAAAGTCATTATGATCTCTTAAGTATTTGTCATGCTTTTTTTCTTTAACATGTTTTTTGAAAGCTTCAAGATTCTTTTGTAATTTATTCTCTAGAAGGGGAAATTCTGTTTTGTCTTTAAATTCTCTTACGTTGGTTAGTTCTTTTTCTAATTTTTGATTAACCGTTTCTAAATTGTCAGTTTCGAGTTTAACTAAAACTGCATGAGCTTTGCTGAACATTCCAAGAGAATATTGTTCCACTCTTGGATTTGTTCCTCTGTAGTGGCTTTGTCTGGGAGTGATATTTCTGGTCTTAAGCCTCGTGGTACTAGTTTGTGATCTAGGTATTGTTTCAAACTGATAAGTTCCCAGTACCCTTTAATTTGTTGCTGGTACAATTTTTGAATTGCAAAGAAAGTTTCACTGATGTCGTTACTAGATTGTAAGGTGAGGGGATTCAGTGAGAATACATTGTTGATATCTATTGGTCCCGGGTCTGGATTTATGACACCTGATAGAAAAGTTGACGTATTATATGTAAAGTATTGGAACTAGGAGCTGTAGAGAAAGGTACTAAAACCTAGTTGAAAACAAGAAACAGATTGAGTACAGCTCACTCTGGTATACTGAAGGAGAAGGGGGATAACCCCTAGTGGAATCAAAGAGGGAAGTTAGAGAGTAGTATACCAGTGTAGGGGTATTAGAAGCACATAAAAAGTGCTATAGGTAATAGTACCAATGGGAGGCTAAAGATGCAACAAAAACAAAAAATAATTTATTGAAAAAAATATGCTAAAAATTGGGGGGGGGGGGGGGGCAGGATGAAGGTACCCTGTGGTATGGAGGATATAAAACGTGAGTAAGTATATAAAAATATAGCAAAATAGCTGCCTAAGTAGCTGTATATTAGGCTGGCAGTGAACCTCTGTGTGAGTACAGAGCTGTTTGAAACTGTCACATTAACCTAGAAGGTTAGATATAAGTTAATACAATTCAATTGTAAACTTGAATGTTATATTGTCTTGTAGAAATGAATATAGCAAAAATAGCTGCCTAAGTAAAAAGTACCTTGATACAGAATATAACACTAACAGGCTCAGTAAATAGACATAGGTGGTAAAAAGTAACAAACCTTCAGTAATTGTTGCTAATATAGTTGCATTATAAATTAGCTGTATATTAGGCTGGCAATGAACCTCTGTATGAATACAGAGCTGTTTGAAACTGTCACATTAACCTATAAGGTTAGATGTAGGTGAATAGAATTCAATTGTAGACCTTAATGATGTATTATCTTGTAGAAATGAATAAAGGTTCAAATGAATAACCAAGGTAGGAGATGTAAGCTTAGATAGATGCTAGCAAAACACAAAAATTATGAGAACGCACTATAATGCTATGCTCACAGGGTTAAAAGGGGAGAAAAAGGAAAAGTATTGATAATCAACCATAAAGAGAGCGATAACTCTACATAAACTATCCGTGGATAGCCTCCCCGTGCCTTCAAGGGCACCAAAATTCAACCCCCTTTAGTATGATGTATAGAAGGAGTAGAGTGCAAGCATAAAAAGGAAGGATCAAGTTCGTATAATAAGCTGCATAGTCAATGCCCTTGACGCACGCTTTTCACCCGACCAGGCTCGTCATAAGGGAACCGGTCAGTGTGAAACACTCGGATTAAAAAGGGGAGCAGATTGCTCGTGATAGGTTGCCAGAAGATGCAACTGATTGGTGAATAGTCCGACGTCATGAAAATAGATCCGCCCATTTTGTGATGTCGATAAGGGGGGGAGGGGAAAAGATATTAGCCCATAGGGTCCCAGACAAAGGAGAATAACGAAAAAATAATAACGAAAAAATAATAATACCAAGAGGAACAGAAATAAAGCAGTGGAAGTAGTCACTGCAAGGGAATATGAAGTCCAAATGTTTTGTACATGTTAGGCTGACGAAAATGTGAGAAAAAGAAAGGAACTGAATAGGAGCCGTTGAAGTAGCCACTGCAGATGGATATAAAAAGTCTAAAAGTTTGTTAAATATTGCACAGAAATAGATCTAAAAATGAAGACCAAAAGATTAATGGTTATTAAGAGGAGAAGGTTGTGAATAATGTCAGATTTGAAATGGAATAATATTAAATTATTTTTTTAAGATAAAATGAGGATAATACTTAAAGAAGAGGATTAACGAACATGTATATGTATATCCCTAGTTCATATAGAGTATAATGTATTTCAAAAGAGGTCTAATGTATTATAAACCCTTAAGAGCAGACACCAGATTGAGTGTAGTACTTACAAAATTATTAAATTAGTACATATGTATACCTATAAATAAATAAATAATGGTGAAGTGTGCAATGTGGATAATATAAAAGTCTGCTATAAGGGTATTTAGAGAACATTTGGATTTGAGAATAAGCAAACTATGGTAGTTGCCAGTATTAAATGCTTGATAAGTTGTTACTATAATGTTACAGGTAAATGTACTTATTTGTGGATAAAGGGAGTAACGTTGAATTCCTCATTTAGGCCATTGGGAGTCAAGGTTTTGAAAAAATAGATCCATCTTGATTCTTTCATTAGTAGCATTCTAGGGTTTAGGCCCCTGTTCAGCTTTTTCTTTTACAACATTTCAATACAAGCAATTGTAATCATTATGCTGTCTCCAGAAGCAGTTGCAGTCTGCTTTTAATCAGCAGGTATTCAACAATTCACAAAGAACGGATGAGGCGTCAGATTTGAAAATTGGAGTTTGCAGCCTACCGTGGGAATTGTCACAATGCATAGCAACATTAAAAACATGATAAGGATAGATTGCCCCTGTTAAACCTCTCTAAAGGCATATCAAAATACTACACATGAGATGCAAGATGCATTGTATATATTTCACAACATGTAACTTAACCTTAATCTTTTGGATTTACAACACAACATACAAAAGTGTCCATTTGAGACATGATCCATTTTCTGACGCACACACTCAACTCTCTCTCTCCCTGCATTTGTTCACTACTCATTTGCTGCAATAATCTTATTTTTCTCGGTTACCTTTTCTGTTTTTTTTTTAATGGTATAAATGTCTCTGCGTGTTGTTTTTCATGTTCCACCTTTCAAAGATGAATCTATGAACAGGAAATACAACTCACTGTGAACACATTTTGACTGAGTTTCTCTGTTTATAAGACAATTTTATGCAAAGTACTGTATGCTGCATGCTACAATAAAATTAGTTAAATTACAGTATCTGTGACAGGGTGAAAGGTTGCAACTAGTAACTGTGGGACTTTTATCATGAGTAGGGAGTCTGTCATTTTACTTTGCACTAATTAATTGTAATAATGGGAAAATATAAGCATAATTATAATAAACATATCTATTCAAAACACGTATGTTTTAGTTTTTTGTTGTTTTCATGGAGCTTTATAAATTTCCATTTGCAGTTGCAAATGGTCAGTAACATATTACAAAACAGCTAGCTTTTAGATTGAGACGTCTTTATTGGGACAAGACATTCAATTACTCCTAGAATATCATTTTGGTGTTTGAGATTTAAATCATCACATGGCATTTGATGAAAAAGCCTCTATAAAACACTCCAAAAGATCAAACATTTTGCATAAACTTTGATGTTACTTTTAACGTGAACTTGTAAGACTGTGTTGTTTTTTTTTTTTAAAGTATATGCAAAAATCAAAGTTTGAGTAAAAAGTGTAGTTCTTGAACATGTAGAAAATAAGGTAACTGAACATCCAGGGTAAAAAAAATATATATGTTTTGTTTTTATTACGATTGCATATTAATCCTTAACCCCATCTAATACTCAAATCTAGTATTAACATTTTTATTTTCATGTATTTTGCAGTAAGAGGCCCAGTCTGCAAACACACACTTACTCTAATTAATACTGTAGGTATAACTACCAAGAAGAATGGATTACTCTGCCAGAAGTCACTAGTCACTGATGTAATGCCCATACATTTTAAAATGTAAGCTCACTCCTGCTTTTTCAAAAGGTTAAGGAATTGTCAATATTTAGAGAAAAGAGTTTAACTGGATAAACCCCATAATCAGTGGGTGGAGCGCTGAATAGTAGACAAGCAGATATTACCTCACCCCCAGGGCCGGATTTTCCTATAGGCTAACTAGGCTTCAGCCTAGGGCCTCAAGATCAAGAGGGGCCTACATTCCAATTGTTAGCAAAATTAAAATTACACTATTCTAAAAACAGTGAACACTAAAACACTGAACCGAAAATAAGGAGAAATTCTACGCATATGATATGACCAGTGGCGTACTAAGGGGGGGGCGGTTGGCCCCGGGTGCCACTTACTAGGGGGGTGCCCGGGGCAGACTGCAATGCCCCTCCTGCCGCGATTGCCGAGACCAGCGGTCTGCAGCTCCGCAATGTGCAGAGCTGCAGACCATGGATCTAGCATACACTGCCCAATCAGAGCATTGACGCGGGTTACCACGGCAACGCTCTGATTGGGTCTCGCGAGATCCATGGTCTGCAGCTCTGTGGAGCTGCAGACCGGAAATGAGGGCCACAGGACCACAAGGGACCCCACTGGACCACCAGGGATTTAAGGTAATTTTTTTAGTCACCCACCCTCTCCTCATCACCCCCCCCTCACAATCACCCCCCCCCTTTCCTCATCACCCTCTCACAATCACCCCGCTCTCCTCATCACCCCCCTCCCTCTCTCAATCACCCCCCCTCCTCATCTCGACTTTTTTTTTTATTTATTATCCGTGCCATGTTTCATTTAACATATTGATATATATCACAGTAATTATGTATTTTATTGTCTCTCATGTAATTTACAAACTTAATGACCCATTCTATGTCATCAACATGTTTACAACCTCTTCCAATGTAACCTTAGTGAAATGTCCTTCTCGTACTGTCACAATACAGAGACAATGATCAATTGTACGTGCTCCAAAACATGCCCCATTCACACCAAATTCCAGAGGAAATAAATATGATGTATTTCAGATTAATACATCCTTATTGCTGTTACATCTTTATTAGGATACAAAATCATAAAATGTGAAAACTTAAATTAACTTTAAAGGGACACTATAGTCACCAAAATAACTTTAGCTTTAACCCTAGCCACACCTGCCCTCGCTGTCAGTGAAACAGTCTGCATGAAAAAAAAAAAACAGTTTGATTTCTAATCAGATGTTAAAGGTCTCCAGGCACCCAGACCACTTCTGGCCATTGGAGTGGTTTGGTTGCCAACTCCCACTACTCCTAACCCTGCAAGTGTAATTATTGCAGTTTTTTATAAACTGCAATAATTACCTTGCAGGGTTAACTCCACCTCTAGTGACTGTCTACTAGACAGCCACTAGAGGTCACTTCCTGACTCATAGCACAGATTATCTGTGCTAGAGCGTCCCTGGACGTTCTCACGTTGTGTGAGGACCTCCAGCGTCGCTCCTTTTCAATGCTTTCCTATGGGGAGCGCTAATGCGCATGCGCGGCATTGCCGCGCATACGCATTAGGTCTCCACGGCCGGTGGGCGGGATCAGTCTCACCCACCGGCCGACGGAGTCAGTAGGAGGAGCGGCACGGAGGAGGAAGCAGCGACGAGGGACATCGTCGCTGCCTCATGTAAGTTACTGAAGGGGTTTTCACCCCTTGAGCAACCGTGGATTAGGGGGTGGGAGGGAGAGGGAACCTGCAGTGCCAGGAAAACAGATTGTTTTCCTGGCACTGGAGATTCCTTTTAACTTACTCTAGAAGCTTTTATTTACAGCTGTGTAAATTAGACTTTAATTACACACAGGAGGCTACTGCAAGGTCTAGCAAGCTATTATAGTGCAGAAGATAAGATATTCTAAATAAAATAAAACTATGCAATTAAGGAAGTGTAAACATTAGATATACACTTTACAGGAAATGATTAGCAAGAATGTGCACATTACATGCTGGAAGGTATAACTAGGGCTCCCTAAACAAAATGATTTAACTCCTAAACAGCAGAAAATTGAGTGGTGAGATTTCAGGGGCATGACCTATACACCAAAACTACTTAATTAAGCTAAAGTGGTTTAGGTGACTATAGTTTTACTTTAAAAGTAATATTGTCTCTTTATGATGGAGGGTAACACTGAACCTTCCCTTTTCCTATTTCTGTCATATTTTATTTTATCCATTCTACATTTCAATTAATAACTATCTACAAAAGAAACAAAATACATCCTGGCAAGATAAATAAATGAATAAATAATCACTGTATGTTATTTGCAAGTATAATCATTCTACCCTACCAAACACATTTATTATATTAGTTTAAATTACGATACCCTTTTTTCTCATTAGAGGTTCAATTTGGTGAAAAGCCATATTATTAGTAATGGAGATTTTTGGTTGCTGTTTGTAAAGCTAATGGTCTCCAGTTAACAAAATTGTCTCCATTCATTATTCATACAAGGTTAAAGGTTGTTTCAAATTGTCTTAAATTTTAAGTACAGAAATAAAACTAATAAGGAGTATGAACGCAATGGAAAAAAAAAATCACATTGACTGTGATGGTCATTTCTGCACAAATTAGCCTGACTCATTAGTATTTTAATAATTTAGAGATTTGCTTAATCGCTATTCTATAGATGTGTGACTAATTAAAAACAAACAGTAAAACTATTAAAGCTAGTCATGTATAATGTATCAGCACAGATTTAAAGGGGACTTTGCTGTACATATGAAGATGAATTCTGCACATTTTCAATGTTACTCCCTAGATGAAACTAAAAAAGACTGAACATTGAAATTCGCCAGATTGGTTACATTGCGTTTGAGACCGTATGGTAGCCCAGGAATGATAATTACCCCCATGATAGCATACCATTTGCAAAAGTAGACAACCCAATGTATTGCAAATGGGGTATGTTCAATCTTTTTTAGTAGCCACTTAGTCACAAACACTGGCCAAATTTAGCGTTAATATTTGTTTGTGTGTGACTAATGCAAAAAAACTAATTTGAACGCTAATTTTGGCCAGTGTTTGTGACTAAGTGGCTACTAAAAAAGACTGGACATACCCCATTTAGAATACCTTGGGTTGTCTACTATTGCAAATGGTATGCCATCATGGGGGTAATTCTCATTCCTGGGCTACCATACAGTCTCAAAGGCAACGTAACCAATCTGGCGAATTTAAAAAATGAAAAAAATGCAAAATGCTATATATGACCCTGTAACTTCCCAAAACACCATAAAACCTGTACATAGGGGGTACTGTTTTACATGTGAGATATCGCTGAATACAACTGTGTATTTTATTGCAGTAAAAGCAAACAGTATTATGACATTCACAGTTAAAATGCAGAACTAAAAAGTAACACAATTTCTTAATTTCTCACATTTTTATATTTTATTCATATTAAATTATTTTTCATAGCTAAATATTTGATGTTAAATGACAGCCCTATTTCTCCTGAATAAAATGATATATAATACGTGTGGGTGCACTTAATATGAAAGAGGTGAATTACGGTTGACATATAGTCAAATTCTACTTTTTGTTTACGTTTTATTTTGATCAAAATGTGTACATTTGGCTCAGTCCTTAAGGTGTTAATTTTTTTATAGCAGTTTAGTGATATAAAAGCACCATACTAAACAATTAGAACAAAAAGTTTTGCAGTTCACTTAGGGCGGGTAAAACCTACAATTTGCAGAACAATTGAGTGTTATGGTGAACCATTGCTACAATTTGTCCTTCAATCTAATTTAATTTCTATAAACCTTAAACATCCTTTAATTGCTTCAATCTTATGGTGCCATTTTTAAATAATACCATATAACAGGGGTTCCCAACCCAGTCCCCAAGTACCCCCTATGGTTCCAGGATTTAGAGCTTACCCTTTGGTGGGTCTAAAGTGTTTTTTTTTTCCTAGAAACACCTTAGACACAACGGGACAATTCCTAAATCCTGCACTGTTAGGGTACTTGAGGACTGGGTTGGGAACCACTGCCATATAGTATAGCTGTCACTTATTGAATGCATATGAGGGAGCTAACATTTTTCAGTAGAATTATACTATTTAGGCCAGTGGCGGAACTAAAGTAAAGAGAGCTTTGGTGCAAGAGTTGTTTGGCCCTCTCTATCACAAGGATGGACAAAAGGTAGATGGCCATCTGTTATACAACCCCACAAAAAATTGCCATCTAGGGATCACTACCATTTACCCATTCTTGCGAGGTTACATTTAGCACTGAGCAGTGTTTGTGTGTTTGAATGCAATTGTGTTTTTGTATGTGTGTGTGTGTGAATGTAGGAGCCTATGAGTAGTGTTTTGTGTTTTTACATACTGTAGCCTTTAAAAAAAAAGAAAACTCATTAACTTGTGTGTAGTGTTTGCTTTTGAATGTAGTGGTGAATTTTTGTGTTGTCTTGCCGTTTGAATGCTGACACACATACACACATACACAGTTGCAGATCCACAGACACACAAATACATACATAGATACACTGGCACATTGACACACATCCATATACACAGACACTAACACATATGCAGATGCACAGGCACACAGAGGCACACACTGACACGCATGCAGAAATACAGACACACATTAACACACACAGATAAACATGGACATGCAGAATGACACACAAATTGACACACATCCAGGTACACAGACACTCACAGATACACAGGGGCACACACAGAGACACATATAAATATACAAACACATAGATACACATGCAGATACACATGCAGATACACAGACAAACAAATAGATACACAGATACACACACATGTAGACACGCAGACACACAGATACACATGCAGATACACAGTCAAAAAGATAAACATAAAGAACACACAGATACACATGTAGATGCACAGATACATACACAAACACAAGTGCAGATACACAGACACACAAGCAGATACACATATACACATGCAGACACACATACAGACACACAAGCAGATACACAGACACACATATAGACACTCAGACACACATACAGGTACACAGACACACATGCAGACATAAATGCAGATACACAGACACACACAGATAGATACACATACATACAGATAGATACACAGACACACATACAGACACACATGCAGATAAGCAAACTGATAGATACACATACAGACATTAATGCAACAGTTGTGTCATGTAGTGTAAATGTGTGTGTTTCTTAAGTCAAACACAGGCAGTTATTTTTTTATTCTTTTAGGGGTTGATTGTTTGCAGAATTAAATCCTTTTTTAATGTGTCCAGTCCAGTGGATAATGTGCAATGGTTCAAACACTGTGCAATGTTTCTTAGTATTAACATTGAACACAATAAAGTTACAGTAGTAAATCTAAGTTCCAAACCATTTTGCCACACAAACATTGATGAGGGTAGAGAGAAGGGTATTCTTCCCCAAGCCACCATCAGCGTAGTGCACAACCACTACTACACCCTGTTGCCAATTATTACGCAAATTCTATTTAACCCCTTCAGGACCGGCCTGTTTTTGCGATGTTTGTACGTTAAGGACCAGAGCAGTTTTAACACTTTTGTGGTGTTTGTGTTTAGCTGTAATTTTCCGCTCTCTCATTTACGGTTCCCATACAAGTTATATATTGTTTTTTTCACGACAAGAAGGGCTTTCTTTACATACCAGTATTTATATTATGTCATATATTGTATTTAAAAAAAAAAAAAATATGGTGAAAAATAAAAAAAATACATGTTTTTGGACTTTTACTTGAAAAATCTTTTACTTATCTACAAAAGCTGATGAAAAAAACTGCTAAATAGATTCAAAATTTTGTCCCGAGTTTAAAAACACCCAGTGTTTACATGCTTTATTGCTTTTTTTTTGCAAGTTATAGGCCTATAAATACAAGTAGGAAATTGCTGTTTCAATATATATATATTTTAAATGTATCAATAGTGACATTGTTACACCGTTATCTGTCATAAATCCCCGAAACACACCTAACATGTACATATTTTTTAAAGTAGACAACCCAGGGTATTTAAAATGGGGTATGTCCAGTCTTTTTTAGTAGCCACCTAGTCACAAACACTGGCCAAAGTTAGCATTTATATTTGTTTGTGTGTTAAAAATGCAAAAAACGCTAACTTTGGCTGGTGTTTGTGACTAAGTGGCTACTAAAAAAGGCTGAACATACCCCATTTGCAATACCTTGGGTTGTCTTATTTTGCAAATGGTATGCCATCATGGGGCTTATTCTCATTCCTTGGCTACCATACGCTCTCAAAGGCAACCTAACCAATCTGACAAATTTCAATAAAAAAAAAAAAGTAAAATCAAGCCTTATATTTGACCCTGTAACTTTCACAAACACTATAAAACCTCTACATGTGGGGTACTGTTAAACTCAGGAGACTTCGCTGAACACAAATATTAGTGTATCAGAACAGTAAAATATATCACAGCAATAATATCCTCAGTGAAAGAGCTGTTTGTGTGTGAAAAATGCAAAAAACTTCACTTTCACTGACAATATCATCGCTGTGATATGTTTTACTGTTTTGAAACACTAATATTTGTGTTCAGCGAAGTCTCCCGAGTAAAACAGTACCCCCATGTACAGGATTTAGGGTGTCATAGAAAGTTACAGGGTTAAGCACAGTGCTAGCAAATTAAATTATCTGGACTTTTGGCCTGGGTTGGCAGGCAGGTCCCTCAAATTGCAATCATTAAAATTACTTAATTAGGTAAAAATATTACATAAATATGCACGTAGAATTTTAATATATATACATATTTATATATTTGACGTCTACGTGTATATTTATGAAATTATTAATGTAATTTTGTATGTGGACATATGTATATTTCGTATTATTTTTATTTATTTATTTATACATAGATATATATTTCATTACATTCTAAGTGTATTTTGATATAAATATATATATATCAATATCAAAATACTGTTAGAATAAAATTGAATATATATATATATAACTTTTTTTTAATTATTAAAAAATATTTTTATTTTTTGTTATTTATTTTTATTAACATATTATTTGTATTTTATAATAATATATATATACCATATATATAGTTATTATATATATTGTATATATTCGTGTGTAATTTAAATATAAGTGTATTTTTATATTAATATACGTATATATAAATATAAAAATACACTTAGTGTGACATTATATATATGATATATATATACATATATTATATATAGGTATATATAGATATAATACATGTATATATATCATATATATATACACATATTATAATTTTTTTTACACTGATTTTTTTGTTTTACACTTTATTTTATGATTTTTCACTTGCAGGGAGACTGCCTGTCAGCACAGACAGTCCCCCTGCAGGCAGATACAAAGACCCCTATTGCGGTCATGTGATCGAGTGATCACATGGCCGTGGGGTCCTGATCTGCCGAGGGGGGACTGCCCGGGCAGACAGGCAGTCCCCCTGGACCGGGAGGAGAGCTGATCGCCGCCGTGGGACCGACGGCGATCAGGTAAGTTGCCCAAAACCGTTATGACGGTTCAGGACCGTCAGCGGTCCAAACGCACGTTTTACCGCTGACGGTCCTGAACCATCAGCGGTCCTTAAGGGGTTAAGTGTCACAGAGATTAAATATTTTGTTTTTCAGTTTAACTCATGGATGGCATTGTGTCTCAGGGCTCTTTTGATCACTGAAAACAATCTTGGACACCTGTGATAATTAGATTGCCAGGTGAGCCTAATTTAAGGAAAACCTACTAAAGGAGCATGTTCCACATTATTAAGCAGAGCACCATTTTCATGCAATATGGGGAAGAAAAAGTACCAAGTGTAATGGTAATAAGCATTTTTTATGCCTTTTTGACTATACGAGTTTGTAACATATATATGTTGCTCATCTATGTCATCTGAGTACAGCAATATCCCTGTATGTACCTTTACCAGGTATATGACAATGTTGAAGGGGCACATTTGAGACACAGCCATTTAAGTTTGAATTTTTACGCTGGGTCCATGCCCCACTTTGGAATTTTTTAATAGATTGTGTTTTCCAATTACATCACAAAAGCACACCATTTCCTAAAAAAGACACCCCAGGGTGTTTCAAAAGGCATATTTTAAACCTTAGCGTGGTATAATTTTTTCGCTATCCTGTACCAAGTGTAGAGGTAATACAAATGTTTTTCCTTTTTTAAACATTTATTTTTTTACTTTTTAAAAGTTTTTGTTTACTTTTAAAAGTTTTTTTTTTAGCTTTTAACAACTTTTTTACTATTTGAAAACTTTATTTAAACCTTTCAAAAGTTTTTTTTTCACTTTTTAAAAGTTCTTTTTACCATTAACCCCTAACTAGCCTAACAGTAAATCCCCAAATTTCCCGACTAACTTCTCCCACCCTAGCTAAATAAATAAATATTTTCCAATATTTAAGTAACTAACATAATACATTTAACCCCTGAGAATAAAATAAAATAAAATAAAAGTTAACCCTCAGGGGTTAAAAGAAAAAATCAGATCATATTTCAGTGATTTCACTATTACAATATTTCCAATTTTTATTTGAAAGGGGTGAGAGGGTAGGATTTTGTAACAGACAGATTTTATTAGTACAGCAAGAGACAGATCAGCACCGATCTGTCTCTCTGCACTTCACAGCTCACACGGAGCTGCAGGGAGACAGATCGGGTTTCACTGCAGCATGTGTGATAGCTCTGACTCCCGGTCAGAGCGATTATATGGGCTGTGAAAATGAAACTGCTTGCGTGTTTCTCTAATTGGGAGACACACTACAGGAACAGTAACCCCACGATTGCCACAATTGTGGCAATCAGGGGTTAATTTTAGTATTGAACGTAAATTTTCCATCCTGCGTCCTTAAGCGGAGTACTGCAATGACGGAAAATTTCCGTCCAGCATCCTTAAGGGGTTTTCATGTTGCAATAACTTGTATTGCCACTTTCACGGACACTGTTGCTGCTTCTACCACTGGGGTAATAACCCATTAATTCGCCCTCTGACTCTTTCATTTCCTTTTTTTTTTTAAATCTATATATTTTCAACTTCAAATGACTCCTGCTCCTCATTTTCCTTAATACAAGACAACAAAATAAAAAAGTTCACAACCAATCAAGTTCTCTCACTTACTATTATTTATTTTCTCCATATATATCATTATATAATTTTGCCAAATGAACATCTGCACTGCAAAAAATGCCTGATATTGTTAAATATCAGGCATGTTTTGCAGTGCAGGATTGGCATTCAGACCATATTGTAGCCATTTTTCCATAACAGCACACTAATAATCACCTCTTGTTCATGTTTTTTTTTTTTTTTGCTTGTGTCAGTTTTTCATGATTTTGTTATAGTGAACACAATTATGTCAAACCAAACCACAACATCAACTAAATACTTCCCCCCCTCCCCCCCCCCACCTCCCCAAATTTCTTATTTTTGGAAGTAGTGGTTTGGCTGAAACACATTTTTTCCTCTGTGCACAAGTCTGTAAGCTCCTCTGTATAGCCAATGTATATTTAAATTCTCTCTTGATTCTTTTCCTCTATTGTGTTTCTTTAATGTCATGTTTCTTTAATGTCATGATTCCCTTTTATTCCAGAAGTTTGGTCCTTAAGGAGTTAACAGGCTTCCTAAAATTTGTTTCTCATAGAATATTCTTCTAACCCTCATGCTATTATATCCCAGTTATTATACTTTAATTAATTACCTAGTGCCTTTCCATGTATGATCCACAAAACTATTATTTCCCATTTTCACTGACCCACCAGAAAAGGTTAATAGTTAAAGAATGCAGGCAGCAACATATTTGTATTAAATTGTTTCCACTAACATTGCTGGAAATAATGATACTAGTTAAATGATCCATAACGTTCTCTAGAAAAGCAATGTCTCACAGAATCCACTAATTCAATCTATCTCTTGGAAAACTGTCCATATAAAACATCTTTAAAGGTAGATTTGTGTTTCTAAAGTTAACCTATCATCCAGCCGTGACAGAGTTCCATCAAAGAGAGTAAACTATTCAATTTACAGAATGCACAATTCTAGTCAGTTAGCTAACAAATGGAATTATAATGGAATGTATAAGTGATCCTGTCATCTGAATAGTTTAAAAATAAACACATAGCTGTTCAGTAAAATCTCAGTGTCAGTCTCGGATTTTTACTTACAACCTCCCGAGGGTTTTAGAATTTACCTTTTAAACAATTTTGGGGGGGAATTAAAGGTCTATGAAAACTATGGATGAGGAAACAATCCGATATAGCATACATCTGTAAAACCAATTTCACAATAGACAGGAGAGAGCTGTGGCATATTCTGAGCAGTATTTATTATGTGATGGTAGAATTTTAATCAGTTACATTAAACACCAAATGTAGAGCATGTGAAAATATTGTATTTGTGCAAATGCATTGGTGACTCTATACTAGAATTCAGATGTGACTCAGCGATGGAAGAGGGAAATTGTGATGAAATCTATATTTTTCAAGGAAACAAACAACTCATAGCTGACAAGGTGGCCATCTGCTTACCTTCAATGCAGAAGCTACACGTTGAACCTCTCCAAAATGTTATTTACCTTGTTTGACTGTTGCTTACTTGTTAAAAATAACAATTTGGCAACTCAGGCAGTCCCCATTGCATCTTTAAAGCCTGTTAAATGCAGGACGGCATGGAATGCTGTAAAGTCATAAAAGGGAATGGGAGGTTAATGGCTGCAAATTAACTTTTTTATCAAAATACCTTTACTGTTTTGACTTATTGACTAATCATTGAATGTTGACTAAGTTTATTTTGTTTCAGTCATTTTTCTGTTTGTTTTTTCAGCTGAGTATCTACTTTTTTCTTGAGAGCAACTTAGCTGAACACATGGGATAATATCTAATGTAATTCTCTGCAGGGAACATATCTAAGGTTCATGGAAAATGATAAGAAAAAGATAAACATAGCATGAAGAATTGGATGAATGTCTTATTCAACATAATATAAAAAGCAACAGTTGCACCCATTGTTTTGCTTACATTATCATGTTACATGTTATTTTCTATAGCAGTATAACCTTCATATTGTTTTGTGACATCAAAAAAAGGTTAATATTTCTTTTATTTTCTGCTTGGGTTTAATGGTTTGCAATCACCATGGCCTTTTGACACTAACAGCCAGCTTTGAGATTTTTTTTTTAGCAAGAACGTACTATTTATCACACACACATTGACCCAGCTGAGTGTCAATTAAATTATAGACACCCACAGTGCAAAATAATTGTGTGTGCTTTTACTGAAACAAATTTGTGAGTTCTTGGTATGAAGCCATGACTGTCATAAATGCATCCTACTCCAAGATTGTGCGTGATTGAGATCTGGTGCTGAAAGGTTTAAAGTTCACTATTTGCCTGTACTAGACCAGAAATAATGAAACAAATCATCCATACTACCACCGGCACCTAACCATAATTATATAAATATTACTATTTTAACGCTGCCACCACCAAGACAATTTATATATGGGTGCCTTGGTCCCCCAGGTAAATCAGAATAAAAACTCACCAAATACAATTTAGCACAATCTCTATGATATTGCAAAACACTACTTAATTGGCCTCTTCAGGTAACGTGATTCTTTACCAGGCAAAGGCAGAACTTAATAAAGGAATATTTATTATGAGCAAAAAATAATAGTCACAGTGCATACAAAAATATTGATGATAAATTATTTACACCAACAACAGATAAAAAAAAGGATAAAATGACAGAAGTTCTAATTGCTTACTCACTTGGGTTTTAAAAGTACAACTTCTGCCCAAGGGGTCTCTGGCAAGGAAAGATGGTGACTCACTCAAAATTTGATTTTGGCACCAAGCAAGTACAATATACATTTTAATATAATTTGATATACACCCTGTGGATTCATCTCAAGTTTACAAGCCTGGCCCATGGGTGGAGATAAGGCATACCTCT
Source organism: Pelobates fuscus (assembly GCF_036172605.1). Lineage (NCBI taxonomy): Eukaryota > Metazoa > Chordata > Amphibia > Anura > Pelobatidae > Pelobates > Pelobates fuscus. Next base: position 56,271,826 of record NC_086325.1, read on the forward strand.
AGAAACCATAAGTGACCACCACCTTGTTTTCCAGACTAACATCAATCCAAATAGAAACTTTTGGTTCTATCTCCTCGTTTGTACTTGCCACAGAAATAATAATTGCATCTATGAATTTGTTACCATTTTCCATTCCATAGATATGTCATTCTTCTTACTTGTGACCTAATATAGGGAACGTCACAATCCCTTCCCAAATGGCTTAAGTTGCGTAAATCATCTTTAGGCTTAATTAGAAGATTGTGCTTGTCCCATCCCAAATATAATAAAGATGAGGCTTAATTAATCATCTGTGGGTAAGTATTAATGTTTCTTTTGGATATGATACCGGAACACAAGGGTTTCTTAAAGACTAACGGCCATTAACATATAAATAAAAGGAACTATCAATTAAGAGTTTCAGGCCATATGGTCGAAGTCAGTTAGTTTACATTGGAACTAGACATACATCCAACTCAAGTGTAAAATTTTACACCTTGCACAGCCTCTAAATAATCAAATGATCAATTCATGTTTGAAAACATCTGACCCCTTTCACAGTCCTATGCAATTACATGAACCCCTTCTGACATCTGTCCTCTATAATCAAATTAGCCCTTCCACCTCTACCAAGTGGCCAACTCATATATGCACTACACAAATTACAATAAATAGCAATATTCTATAGTGCAACAATGAATTATGTACCCTTGCTAGCATAAAAAAATATTGTGTTTTTGCAAAAGCATTTGTGACTCTGTAAATTCCCTATACTAGAATTCAGATGTGACTCAAAGATGGATGAGGGAAATTGTGATGAAATCTATTTTTCTCAAGGAAACACAACAAAGTGGCCATCTGCTCACCTTCAATTCAGAAGTTACACGTTGAACCTCCTTAAAATATTATTTACCTTTTTGACTGTTGCTTACTTGATAGAAATAATAAAATGACAACCCAGACAGTCCACCCTGTGGCTTTAAAGCTTATTAAATGCAGGACAGCATAGAACACTGTAACGTCATAAAAGGGAATGGGAGGATAATTAATGCAAATTGACTCTTTTTTTAAATTTAAATACCTTTACTGTTTTGACTTCTTGACTAATCATTGAGTGTTGACTAATTTTATTTGGTTTCAGTCATTTTACTGTTTTTTCAGCTGAGTATCAGTTGTATACATTAGAAAAAGCATTGGAATCTACTTTTTTCTTGAGAGCAACTTAGTTGAACACGTGGGATAATATCTAATGTAATTCTCTTCGGGGAACATATTTAAGGTTCATGGAAAATGATAAGAAAAATGTATACACAGCATGAAGAATTGGATTAATGTCTTCTTCAACATAATATAAAGGAACAGTTGCATCCATTGTTTTGCTCACATTATCGTGTTACAGGTTATTTTCTATAGCAGTATAACCTTCAAAAGGTTAACATTTCTTTTATTTTCTGCTAGGGTTTAGTGGTTTGCAATCACCATGGCCGTTTGACACTAACAGCCAGCTTTGAGAGTTTTTAGCAAGAATGTACTATTTATCATACACACATTGACCCAGCTGAGTGTCAATTAAATGATAGTCACCCACAGTGCAAAAGAATTGTGTGTGCTTTTGCTGAAACAAATTTGTGAGTTCTTGGTATGAAGCCATGACCATTAGCTAACTTTGCAAAGGAAAAGCAACTCACTGCAGATTTTTTTAAAGAAAATATGCGCCCTTGGTGTTTTTATTGAAATGTAAATGTGTCTTAATTTATTTTAAATGCCTTACTTTACAAAGATGTGGAAGATTCAATGCCAAGACAATTCCTGGGGACCAAAATTACCATAAAAAGGTAGATGATGCTATGAGGAGCCTTCCAATGAAAGACCAATATATTCACTTCACTGTGTGATTCATTTAATGAGATTTGTTAATATTATTGGGTAATTACTATAGGGAGCGATAAGAATATGAAGTAGATATATTTTTCTAAATGTGCAGTTCTATATATATAGTTCACACCCAGCAAAACCTTTCAACATTTTGAAATTCCTATTTGCCAAAACTCGCTGAGTTAGAGTAATTCTCCCAGTGTGACCTTGATTACATTTTTGCCAATCACATATATCAGCAGTTTATCGACTTGTGATAAGCCATTTAATGGTTCAGATTGATTTAATTCCCACTTTTAACCCCTTAAGGACGGAGTCAAATGTACACGTTGTGAACGAAACAAAATGTAAACAAAACCTGGCATTTGTGCTATATGTCTGTCCAACCGTAATTCACCTCTTTCATATTAAATGCACCCCCCCTTATTATATATAATTTTATTCAGGGGAAACAGGGCTTTCATTTAATATCAAATATTTAGCTATGAAACATAAGTTAATATGAAAAAAATGGGAGAAAATAAGATTTTTTTTAATTTTTTTAGTTCTACATGACATATTAACTGTCAACGTCATAATACTGTTTGCTTTTACTGCAATAAAATACACATATTTGTATTCAGCAAAGTCTCACGTGTAAAACAGTACCCCCTATGTACAGGTTTTATGGAGTTTTGGGAAGTTACGGGATCAAATATAGCATGTTACATTTGAAATTGAAATTCGCCAGATTGGTTACGTTGCCTTTGGGACTTTATTGTAGCCCAGGAATGAAATTTGCACCCATAATGGCAGACCATTTGCAATAGTAGACAACCCAAGGTAGTGCAAATGGGGTATGTCCAGTCTTTTTTAGTAGCCATTTGATCACAAATACTGGCCAAAGTTAGCGTTAGTATTTGCTTGTGTGTGAAAAATGCAAAAAACGCCAATTTTGGCTAGTGTTTGTGACTAAGTGGCTACTATAAAGACTGGACATACCCCGTTTGAAATACCCTGGGTTGTCTACTATTGCAAATGGTATGCCATCATAGGGGTAATTTTCATTCTTGGGCTACCATAGGGTCTCAAAGGCAACGTACCCAGTCTGGCAAATTTTAATGTGAAAAAAATGAAACACAAGCCTTATATTTGACGCTGTAACTTTTGAAAACACCATAAAACCTGTACATGAGGGGTACTGTTGTACTCGGGAGACTTCGCTGAACACAAATATTTGTGTTTCAAAACAGTAAAAAGTATCGCAGCAATAATATCGTCCGTGTAAGTGCTGTTTGTGCGTGAAAAATGCAAACAAACTTCACTTTTACTGGCGATATCATCATTGTAATACATTTTACTGTTTTGAAACACTAATATTTGTGTTCAGCGAAGTCCCCCGAGTAGAACAGTACCCCCCATGTACAGGTTTTATGGTGTCTTGGAAAGTTATAGTGTTAAATATTGTGCTAGCAAATTAAATTCCCTTTACTTTCGGCATGGGTTGTCAGGCAGGTCCTGCTAATTGTAATTAATTAAGATACCCAATTATGTAAAAATATTACATAAATATATATGTAGAATTAATATATGTATATATATATACGTATGTGAATATATATGTATATATATATATATATCATTTTTTAAAAATATTTTTATTTATATATAGGTATATATATATAGTGATATATACGTATATATTTATGTATGTATATATATATATATATATATATTATTTTGTTCTACGTATTTTTTTATATAAATATATATATTAATATCACAATACAGTTAGAACGAAATAACACCCATCTATATATTTTTAATTATTTTTTTAAATTATTTTATTTATTTTATTTTTTAACGTATTTACATATTTAATTTTTTTCTATTATATATAAATATATATATAACAATAATTAAATATATATTTAATCAGTATCAGTCTATGTGTAATTTGATATTAATATATATATATATATATATATATATATATATATATATAATTATATATATATTAATAGTAAAATACACCTATACAGTGTACGTGTGTGTATGTATATGTGTATATATATATATATATACTTAGATCATATATATATAATATATATATATGATCTAAGTATATATTATTTTTTTACACTTTTAACATTTATTTTATTTTATTTTCAGCCAGCAGGGGGACTACATGTCATTACAGGCAGTCCCCCTGCTGGCAATGCCTGAGCCAGCTATCCCGGCCATGTGATTGTGAGGTCCTCGCAAGGACCTCACTCTCACATGGCCGGGGGGGACCGGAGGAGTAAGATCTGCCGCGGGGGGGCTCCATGGGAGTCCCCCCATCCACCATTGCCAGCGTGGGACCGCCGTCGACCGGGTAAGTAAGGAAAGACTGGAGGGCGTACTATTACGCCCGGCGGCGTTTAGAGCCGCCTATAATAGGACGTAATAGTACGCCCTCCGGTCTTAAGGGGTTAAAAACGTATTAGAAAACAATACATATTGATTTAATTTAAATAAAAATACTGATTTAATTCTATTTTTGGGTTAAAAAATCCCAGGTTAATGACCCCTTCAGATTTGACAACTAAAGATTGTTAAATAAAAGTTGTTGTTTTTTACTATCTGCCCCCTGTCAGCACTAGCTGCCTAGTAGGCAAATAGTAAAAAAAAAAAAAAAAAAACTATGGGTGTTAATATTATTCCTCATAATACTACGAGGAAGGCCTTAAAGAACTACTAAAGTCATCCAGACCATTTCATCTGTATGTTTTAAATAACAGCAATGCTTACATTGAAAGGTTAAAGGGCTGATGGCCACTTGAGGCGTTTACGCTGCAGTGAATGATTAAAACTTGGTCAAGTGATGCAAAAGCACATAGGAAAGCATTTATCTTAATGTTTTCCTACATGAAGCATTTGGATGTGTGTGTGGTGCTCTATGAAGTGCATAAGATTGATCATTGGATCAAGAGCCTGATGACGTAGCAGGAGGCAGAGCAGGAGGAAAAGGGAATTCTGGTGCTGGAGTAATAAAAAGTAAAATCTCCCTCATGCCCCTGCTCACCATCCATGTGTGGGGCATGTCTACTACACAATAAGCAGCCAATGGCTAATAATAAGTTATACAAGGGAGATTTTTGGTTAGAAGTAGAAGTGCCTCAGGATTCATGCACCCAATGTATAAATCTAGTCCTGACTAAACCTGATTTACATTGTTTATATGAGACTCAATTCAGACAGTAAATTTTACATTTTATAGAAATGTATTCTTTCTTGGTATGTCACTGTAAGACAAGAATATATTTACTTCAATACTTAATTTGTATGCTTGGATAGCACACTGGCTTAAAGATAGAGTACAGAGTTGTTGTTAATGGTTAAATTTCAAGCTGGACAAAAGTGTTAAGTTGGATCCCACGTATATCAACATATTTATGAATGATCTTGAAGTCATGCTGTTTGCAGTGACACAAAACTCGGCAACAATGTGCAATGTCATTTAGCAGTTGCTAAGGCCAGTAAGGTATTGTCATACATACAAGGATGTGGAAGGTTGTGGGTAACAGCTTCTTGATCCAAGGAGAGATCTAACTGTCTTTCTGGAAAGAGCCTTAAACTCTTTTGACCTCAGTGTGACCATCTACTGATAGGCTCCTAAAAACCTGTGTCAATCAGGCCCAGCTGATTATGACACAGTATTGGACCAAACAAGTCAGTATGATTTAAAGTGTATTCAATGTTTTTTGTTTTTAGTTTATTGCTCATAAGGGTAGTGGCTTTGTAGCTTTATCTCCAATATGTTCTGTAATAAAAAATAAACTTGGAGATTTGTTTTCAGATGCATTTAGGGTATCAGGTGATTCCAGTTTTCTGAACTGCCACATACCAGAATCTTATTGAAACCAAGATGAGCAAGCCTGAATATGCTCATTTTGTTTCATGATCCTGTGTGCAGTACCTGAAATAGAAATACAGAAATATTTGGGGATGGGATGGCAAAGAGGATTTTTTTTGCGTGGGATGGGGGAGAGCAGCTTAGTTTAGCATGATGAACAAATGGCCTGCCCAATCATGTGGGTTGTATCTTATGTATAATCAAGAGGTAGAAACAAAGCTGATTGATGGTCAGTGGACAGTCACTGTTGATTATATTCACAGATCAAACAATAATAAATATGTAAATATGCGCAAGTGATTCTACAGCAATGAAGAAGCATATCCAATATACTTACACAATATCCCTTATGTTGATCCAGTGAAAATGAGGAGCAGTAAAACAACTGTCAATGGCACTTAAAGCAACTTTCAGTAGGAGATTGATCCTAGTGTGAAACTAGGTTACCAATTTAAAGATTTGAACGTGTTATCTGTTTACTTTGTAGAAAATATATCTTTGGATGAAAAAAGTTTCTTATTGCCTAACTATGCCACATTGGCATGCACACAAATCTTGAGTAGTCAATAGCCCACCTCATTCATCCTAGTTTGAGACTGATGGTTACGGTTAGTGCAGTGTCCTAATGCTGACCTCTGCCACATAACTACTTGGAATCACCAATTTACAATTTAACAAGTTTTTTTGTTTTTGTTTTTGCATGTAAAAAAAAGCCCTTTGGGAGAGTGTTTTTCAGTAAAATTATTAAATATATATATATATATATATATATATATATATATATATATATATATATATATATATATATATATATATTGAGTGGGGTGTGATTGAAGGGCCATCTGACTATTGCCAGTATGAAGTAACATCTGCAAAGACAACAAAAATTTGTATTACTGAGTGGAGAAAAAAAAAAACAAGAAATACCAGGGCAGGCCACAGGTCAAATAGGACAAAATCTTTGAAAATGTTTAACCCCTTAAAGACACATGACATGTGTGACATGTCATGATTCCCTTTTATTCCAAAAGTTTGGTCCTTAAGGGGTTAAATTCCTACCACAACTGGCAATTCTAATATTTAGTAAAGGTAAATGCAATCAGAATTTGGTTGGCCAGAGCAACTCTACAGCAATCACCTATATATAAAGTAGGTGCTTTCACACTTAATTTCTATACAAAGTGTAGAATTCAGAAGTTTCACAATGCACCATTTTTTAACTAAAAAGGGACCTAAGGCATCCAGCAGAATGCTCATTTGCAAATTTTAATTCACTTGCTTTCATGAAAGCTAACGATAACTTTTTATTCGCTATTTGCTTGCTGGTAGCACTAGCACCTTAATTTAAAATGACAAAAATGAAAATCTTTCAATCCATCATTCTAAATTAAGTTATTTCACTTCCTATTTTATTTTAGTTCAGATATATTTATATAATTTAATTTTGGCAGATCAGAATTAGCATTGTGAAGCCATTAGGCCAGGCAACATTATTGTAGTGTTTTCTGCATGTCAACACTATCGTAGGCATCTTTTTTTCATGCTATTTTGGCTGACCAGATTTCTTTCCCAAATTGTTTATGGTACTGAACTTTTGCCGAGTCACAGCATGGACACATTTCTGCCATCTTGTTTCTTTTTTTGTCCAAAGTGGTTTGAAAGAACTGACATTTTTCTGCTGTGCACATGTCTACTAAAAATGTTGGCTTACGTGGAAATTAAGTTTATTGTTCATTTGGTTTTGTTTTCTTAAAAAAACAAACAGTCAGTTTCTCATGAAAAGTTTCTATAAAACATCTATGTCATGTATACAGCTGTACCGCTGACAAAGGATTGCCTTCAGTTTGGATATTTTTGTTATGAATGTTTTTATTCAGCATGAATGGTGATCACATCACAGCATGCATTGCCACAATTAATGCTTAATTAGTGCAGTTTAAACTTCTACTTTGCTAAGCATTTTTAACACTGATTTTGCCATTTAAACTTCAATTAACATTTCTCAAATTAGAACCTGTCAAATATCAGTTAACATGCAGAGTTGTGAAGAGATCGGTTTGAAAATGTGTTTTATTTGTAATGTAATCACCTGAAATGCCATCAAACAAATAGTTATAATTATAGCATTTTCTTTTATATACATGTTATTGTAATTTAAGCCAAGAGTCAGCTCACTAAAGGAGATAGTTCTAGCAATCTATTATCTCACCATCAATAAGTAGTTAAAAGCACAATAAAGTAATTAATTTGAATGATTTGCAGGATTTCAGCATCTCAGTGAGCCTGTACACTAAATATCACTTATAGTGTTGCTAAAGAATACCAAACAACACAATTCTTAAACATACCTGAATTAGCGATTTTGCTTTCACTTTTGTTAATAAAAAAAAAAAAAAAACTAACATACATTGTTAGGTCTTTATGTCTCTCCCAGACTCAACTGGGAGGCGGCGGTGTAGGCATCCTTCTCTCCCCTCAATGAGCTTTTCAACCAATCCTCCCTGCCCATGCCCTATCCTTTACTTCCTTTGAAGTTCGCAATGTCGGCATATTTAAGCCCACTCCTTTAAGAACTGCCATCATCTATCGCCATCCCCAGTCATCTGAGGCTGTTCATTGAACACTTTTATTCCTGGCTACCCCACTTTCTCTCCTTTAGCACTCCTTCCCTCATAATTGGGGACTTTAACATCCCAATTAACAACCTCAACTGCCCTGATGCCTCCAGTCTGCTCTCTGTAACCTCCTCCTTCAGCCTCATACAGTGGTTTACTTCAGCAACTCATACAGCAGGAAACACTCATGAACTCATCTTCACCAATCTCTACCTCTAATCTCTCCAATGTTCCATTTCCTCTATCTGACCACCATCTGCTGACCTTTGACATCGGCATACCCCGTACTCAAATTTCACCACCCTCAACTATCCAATTTTGCATAAACTTCAACTGCCTTGATCTCCTGCTTTTCTCCGCCAAACTCCAAACTCTCCTTTTACCCATCTCAAATCTCACCTGCCCTAACACCTAACTCTGCAACCTAACTCTACAACTCCACTCTCTCCTCTCAACTCAACATCATGGCATCTCCTACATTTAAATGCAGCAAGCTGGCACACCAAGCTGACCCGATATCTCAAAAAATGTTGCAGTATAGCTGAACGCTGTTGGAGAAAGTCTCACTCTGCACCTGACTTCCTCCACTATAAATTTGTGCTGCTCTTCTCCATTCTGGTCCTTTCCTCTGAAAAAGTAAATTACTTTAACACCCTTATAAGCACACTGTCCTGCCAATCCAAATGCCTATTTCTCACTTTTAATGCTCTCCTTCGCCTTGTTGCTCCCTCTCTTGTCTGCCTCAAGCTTTGCAGCTCACTTCACTGAGAAGATTTCTACAATCAGGGAAGAGATCACTAACCTCTCTCACTCCCCTTCCAATACATCTTCCAATACATCACCCAACCCACTCACTCCACTGTTCTATGCTCATTCCCACCTTCTAAAACGGAAGAGGTTTCTGCTCTGCTCCGGTCCTACCACAATCCTATTCTGTCATATCTCATCCGCACCCTGTCTCCCTCTCTTGCTCTTCCTCTTACTAAGGTTTTCAATCTCTTCCTTTCCTCCAGCACAATTTCTTCACCCTTCAAGCATGCAACCATAACGCCAATTCTGAAAAAGCCCAACCTTGACCCCAACTCCCCATCCAACTACCGCTCTATATTGCTACTGCCGTTTGCCTCCAAAATCCTTGAGAGAGTTGTGTATGCGAGATTGACAAACTTCCTTGAATCCAACTCTCTGCTTGACCCACTTCAGCCTGGATTCCGTGCTCGTCACTCTGTTTAAACTGTTGTGACCAAAGTATCCACTGATTTAATCACTGCTATATCTCATAGCCTAATTCTCCTTGATCTCTCTGCTGCCTTTGACACTGTTGATCATCAACAGCTTCTTCTCATTCTCCGTAATCTCGGTCTACAAGATACTACTCTCTCCTGGTGCTCCTCCTACCTCTCCCAGTGCTTTTTAAGGGTTTATTTATCTGGCTCTGCCTCTTCTCCCCAACCCCTCTCTGTTGGTGTTCCCCAAGGTTCTGTCCTTGGTCCCCTACTGTTCTCCATCTATACAGCCTCTCTTTTTAAACTCATCAGCTCTTTTGGTTTCCATTATCATTTATATGTAGATGGCACGCAAATCTACCTGTCCTCTCCTGATCTCTCTCTTCCCATCTTGACTCGTGTCTCTGACTGCCTCTCCACGATTTCCAACCAGTTCACTTCCTTAAACTCAACCTGTCCAAAACAGAACTTCTGGTCTTTCCTCCCTCAAGTGTTGCTACTCCTGTGTCTGTCTCCCTCCAAGTCAATGGCGCCACCATCACCTCTACCTCGCAGGCTCGCTGCCTAGGTGTTCTCTTTGACTCTGACTTCTCCTTCACCCTTTATGTCCAGTCTTTCACCAAATCCTGCCTCTTCCATCTCAAAAACTTAACTCACAGGTTTGCAGCAAGCTTTTTTTTTTTTTTTTATTAAATAACCAGTAGGCCGCCGATTTGATCTGACATAGTATCTAGCCAATGTCCAAAGGTGAAAAGACCCAGCTTTCCCTGCATTTAGTCTGGGATCGAGAGTCCTGGACATCTAGGACTAAGGAGGCAGCAATTATATATGCAGTTCATAGTAGCAGTTAACGGTGGCGGCTGGCAACAGTCCATCAGTCCTGGGCTTGGGTTAGTCTGCTCACCCCACGCCGATGCTCGGGAATCGATATGCGTGTTCCTGTGGTGATGTCGGGCCAGTGTACCATGGATCAATCCTCCAGACCTTGCGAGGGGCCCGCCTTGAGTGGCCGCCCCGTGTTCTCCCCGTGTGGGGTATGGCAGTGGCACCGGGTGTTTTCACGTCGCTTGTGGCGGGGGGTTGCCTGTCGTGGCGGGCGATGCGCTGGGTTCCGAGTTTTGGCCCTCGGCCCAGGAGGGCTGTGTTTGCTTGTGTTTGTGGCTTTTTTGGTGTGAGTGCCCTGAGGGTGTACCTGTGTTACTTGCTCCTTTCCCCCTCGTGGTCTCCTCCAGCTCCGAGCTTGGGCGGCCTCTGCTCGAGATTCCAGCTGTGCCCAGAAGCGGGCAAAGAGCTCATCCAGCCGCTGCTCCAGGCTTGTGTGTGTCGCTTGTGCTGTAGGCTGCTCAGTCAGCTTTAGCTCGAGGTGTGCGTCGGCCATTTTATTGAAGCGCATGGCTGTTTATGCCCTCTCAGCGGTCGCCTCTTGTTGGTGTCAAGGGTAGGCAGGGCAGCCGGGGGGGACCGGGATAACCCCCACCGGTCCAAAAGGGGGGGGGGGGGAGATCAGGTCCTGCAGTAGCTTTCTCTGGCAAGCGAGAGTTCGGTCTGTGGCAGTAAGACAGGGCAGCGGCCGTCCACCGCGTCCTCCGCTCTACTAAGCCGCAATCCACGGAGTATCTCTGATTCTACCGTTGCTTCAGGATGCCGTTAGCGGAGCAGGTCTGCCTCTCCTACAGCGTCCCGTTTCCAGGATATGAGTCAGTTTGCCGTGTATTTTAGTGATTTTAGTCGGGTTTCAAGCTTAATGTTGCAGGAGCTCTGTAGGCGTGCGACCGATCGGCTCAGCAGTACAGCCCCGCCCCTGGTTGTTGTTCTTTCTTGCAAGAGAGAAGACACAACATCCAGTGGAAGAAAATAAATAAATAAAATCTTACACTAGAGTTGGTAAGGTTGCAGGGTATGTGGGCATAACCCAAGGAGTATAATATAAAAACGAAAAGACTGAAAGAGGGATTACAAGGAGGTCCTCCCAATTATCAGTCTCTATACCCCAGGACAGAATTGTTCATAATCATGGCTAAAACTTGCCAGTATAAAACATGAATGAAATATATGTAAAATAATACATTTTTATTAGTCCCTTCTAGGGAAGATAATTAACGACAAAATTAGTAATAAAAGTGTATATACAGTGAAAGAGTGTGAAAAATAGGAATCCTCTGTAATGTACTGGCCAAACAGCACACCTTGTTATCAATATAATTACAACAATGTCTCAGCAGCTAAAGTAGCTATTGGTGTGTATCGTGAGAGAACATAAGTATCTCCCTGATTTGGATCGCTAAATAGCAAAGTTGCTAGGGAGGGGAGGGAGAAGTCCCCAGCTCAAAGGGTGTGCTGGAGGAATGAAATATATGCTGAAAATAACGGCACACTCAGACTAGCACCAGATCGTCAGACTGATGTAAAGTAATGCTAAAGTTTCCAAGCATACCCCCCAGCTAACAGACCCCCCCCTGTATGTTAAGTACAAATCACATAGAATAGACCCCTAGTATCAATAAACAACAGGCTGTAAGTTGAAAAGAGAACTTCACATCCCATGAAAGGGGACTAGAGTGACGAGAGCCTGAAAAATCGTTGGCTCCTAAGTTTTCGTCACTCAGGATATGCTGCTCATATACAAATATCGACCTAAATCCTGATAAGGAGTCTAATTGCTAAGTAAGCGAAACAATCAGGTAGAGCAAACTGAAAATCCTAGTGTATAGAGAAAAAATCCTCTGATACTAGGGGTCTATTCTATGTGATTTGTACTTAACATACAGGGGGGGTCTGTTAGCTGGGGGGTATGCTTGGAAACTTTAGCATTACTTTACATCAGTCTGACGATCTGGTGCTAGTCTGAGTGTGCCGTTATTTTCAGCATATATTTCATTCCTCCAGCACACCCTTTGAGCTGGGGACTTCTCCCTCCCCTCCCTAGCAACTTTGCTATTTAGCGATCCAAATCAGGGAGATACTTATGTTCTCTCACGATACACACCAATAGCTACTTTAGCTGCTGAGACATTGTTGTAATTATATTGATAACAAGGTGTGCTGTTTGGCCAGTACATTACAGAGGATTCCTATTTTTTACACTCTTTCACTTTATATACACTTTTATTACTAATTTTGTCGTTCATTATCTTCCCTAGAAGGGACTAATAAAAATGTATTATTTTACATATATTTCATTCATGTTCTATACTGGCAAGTTTTAGCCATGATTATGAACAATTCTGTCCTGGGGTGTAGAGACTGATAATTGGGAGGACCTCCTTGTAATCCCTCTTTCAGTCTTTTTGTTTTTATTGTTGTTCTTTCTTGCTTTGACTACTGCAATCACCTTCTCAGTGGTCTTAAGTGTTTCCAGATTGCACCACTGCAATATATAATGAATGTGATGGCGAGGCTCATTTTCCTGTTCGCCAGCACCTCCCATGCCCCCCCCCCCCCCTGTCAGTCCCTACATAGGCTTCCAGTTAGATTTGGGGCTCAATTTAAGATGCTGGTGCTTGCTTACAAGTCCCTACACAATGCTGCTCCAACCTACCTATCCTTCCTAATACACAAGTATGTCCCGTGGAGGCCCCTGCGTATTGCCGAAGACCTACAGTGCCTTGCAAAAGTATTCACCCCCCTTGGCATTTTTCGGACTTTGTTGCCTCACAACCTGGAATTAACATGGATTGTTTGAGGATTTGCATCATTTAGTTTGCAGAACATGCCCACAACTTTGAAGATTTTTTTTTTTTTATTGTGAACCAAACAACAAATAGGACAAAGTAACAGAAAAAGTCAATGTGCATAACTATTCAGACCCCTAAAGTCAATACTTTGTAGAGCCACCTTTTGCGGCAATCACAGCTCCAAGTCGCTTTGGATAAGTCTCTATGAGCTTGCCACATCTTACCGCTGGGATTTTTGCCCATTCCTCCTTGCAAAACTGCTCCAGCTCCTTCCAGTTGGATGGTCTGTGCTTGTGAACAGCAATCTTTAAGTCTGACCGCAGATTTTCTATTGAATTGAGGTCTGGGCTTTGACTAGGTAATTCCAACACATTTACATGTTTCCCCTTAAACCACTCAAGTGTTGCTTTAGCAGTGTGTTTGGGGTCTTTGTCCTGCTGGAAGGCAGGATGGTGAACCTCTGTCCTAGCCTCAAATCACCCACAGATTGGTAGAGGTTTTGCTCAAGAATATCACTGTATTTAGCGTCATCCATTTTTCCCTCAACGCTGACCAGTTTCCCAGTCCCGGGTGCTTAAAAACATCCACACAGCATGATGCTGCCACCACCATATTTCACTGTGGGAATGGCGTTCTTTGGGTGATGGGATGTATTCGGTTTGCACCAGACATAGTGTTTTTTTTGATGGCTGAAAAGTTCAATTTTAGTTTCATCAGACCAGAGCACATTCCTCCATACATTTTGGGAGTCTCCCACATGCCATTTCGCAAACTCAAAATGGGCCATTTTGTTTTTTGCTGAAAGCAATGGCTTTCTTGTGGTCATTCTGCCATAAAGCCCAACTCTATGGCTTATTGTCACCCTATGTACAGATATTACAATCTCTGCTGTAGAACTCTGCAGCTCCTCCAGGGTTAAGTTAGGTCTCTATGCTGCCTCTCTGATTAATGCCCTCCTTGCCTGGTCCATAAGCTTTGGTGGGGACCGTCTCTTGGCAGGTTTGCTGTTGTGCCATGTTCTTTCTATTTGGTTTTGATAGATTTAATGGTGCTCCTGGGGATCATCAAATATTTGGATATTTTTTTATAACCTAACCCTGACTTGTACTTCTCAACAACATTGTCCCTTATTTGTTTGGAGAGTTCCTTGGTCTTCATGTCAGTGTTTGGTTAGTGGTGCCTCTTGCTTAGGTGTTGCAGCCTCTGGGGCCATTCGAAAATGGTGTGTATATGTAATGACAGATCATGTGACACTTAGATAGCACACAGGTGGACATCAGTTCACTAATTATGTGACTTCTGAAGGTAATTGGTTGCACCAGAGCTTTTTATGGGCTTCATAACAAAGGGGGTGAATACATATGCACATGCCAATTTTCTGTTTTCTATTTTTAAAAAAGTTTTATGTATATATTTTTCTCATTTCACTTCACCAACTTAGACTATTGTGTTCTGATCATTCACATAAAATTCAGATTAATAAAACATTGAACTTAAGGCTGTAATGTAACAAAATAGGTAAAAAGTCAAGGGGGTGAATACTTTTGCAAGGCACTGTACGTCTATACTTTTTTGTGGAACTTCCTTCCCTTCTCCATTAGACTTTCACCCAGTCTCCACTCCTTTAAAAAAATATTTAAAAACACACTTCTTCAGGAAGTGTCTTCTTCACATCATTTAAACTGTTAGCGGATTTTCACCCCCCATGACTCCTCTCGTTGAGCATGGTCCTTAACCCCTCTGCTCCTGTGTGTCCATTTGTCTGGTTACAATTACGTGTTTGTTAGTCCACCCATTGTACAGCGCTACAGAATTTGCTGTTGCTATATAAATAACAAAATAATAATAAGAAGAATTGTAGAATATTAATTAGTAAACTATATATTTCAGATGGGAAAAAATATTTTTCCAGTTATGTTATATTAGCCAAAATGTGCAATTATTCTGTGTATGCTCCAACATAACTGATTTAGTGAATATACCCCAAACGGTTTTCTAATTCAATCTTGCATTATTTACTTTTTGGGAACTATTATATATTTTATTTCAAAGCTCCTGCTTACGTGATGATTGCGGTAAACAACTTATATGCTTTGCTTTTACACTGCAATAAAAGCAAACATGACTACTGTACTGCATCGTTAACAAAAATAATGTATTTCATACATTATGTTGCATGATATTTTATACTTTTTGGAGTATAGGTAACAAACATTATTTCTATGGCTTTTACTTTAGGCTTAAAAAAAAATCACTGTTTGATTTAAGAGCTTTAGATCAAAAGAATAGCAAACTTACGGTTCAGAAATAATTCATGTTCCCATAGTGACAAAACCAGGCAGCAAAGTTTGGAATATCATCAAATAATCTAACCAGTAAGTAGATACATTTTATTCTGTTTTAAAATACCCACTGGAAGATTTTTTTTTTTTGCCTGTAACATAACAGAATTAAAAACAGTGCTCACATAGTTCTCAGCTAATAGGACTCCTTAATTTATCTGTAATAAAAAAAAAAACATACAATTATATTTATCTTGAATTTATCTATAACAATAGTTTTGTACATAATGTTTTACTGTAACATAAAGTCCTGCTCCTTAGAAACAAAAACGGAATCAGAAATGTCTGTGCTTGTGGTTGGAACAGGACATGTTTATTTTTCCTTGTCCCTTATGTGATAGAATTTATCTTGATTCCAAGGCTCAAGCATATAGGTGTCATATTTTGATATCCTATATTAAAATTGGCTAACTTGGACTCAGGAAATGCTTGATGATTAAAGGAACACTATAGTCACCTAAATTACTTTAGCTAAATAAAGCAGTTTTAGTGTATAGATCATTCCCCTGCAATTTCACTGCTCAATTAACTGTCATTTAGGAGTTAAATCACATTGTTTCTGTGTATGCAGCCCTAGCCACACCTCCCCTGGCTATGATTGACAGAGCCTGCATGGAAAAAAAAAACTGGTTTCACTTTCAAACAGATGTAATTTACCTTAAATAATTGTATCTCAATCTCTAAATTGAACTTTAATCACATACAAGAGGCTTTTGCAGGGTCTAGCAAGCTATTAACATAGCAGGGGATAAGAAAATCTTAATTAAACAGAACTTGCAATAAAGAAAGCCTAAATAGGGCTCTCTTTACAGGAAGTCTTTATGGAAGGCTGTGCAAGTCACATGCAGGGAGGTGTGACTAGGGTTCATAAACAAAGTGATTTAACTCCTAAATTGCAGAGGATTGAGCAGTGAGGCTGCAGGGGCATGTTCTATACACCAAAACTGCTTCATTAAGCTAAAGTTGTTCAGGTGACTATAGTGTCCCTTTAAAACGAGAACTTAAGACCATATATGTCTAGTTCCAGGAGCAGATAGCCCCCACCTGAGCTGTCTCTTCTCAAATCATTCTGTTCTTTCTCTTTCTCGGAACGTGTATGTTATATGTTCATCCCTATGTCTTATCTGTACTCCTTTTACCCTTTAACTACCTTCCTACTAATGTCTTATGAGTATTTGCATGTAAGCACTTACTTTTTAATGTATAAAAACCCACAATCCCCGTCTTGTCTTGTGAATGTGAATTATACATTAAAAAGTAAGTGTTTATGTGCAAACACTCATAGGACAGTAGTAGGAAGGGAGTGAAAGGAGTACAGATAGATGTGTAGGTCCATGTGCCATCTGGGCCATCATGGGGTACAACACTCATGGCAAACTCTTTTACCTTTCCTCCACATTCTGTCATCATCAGGTTCTGCATCTTATTTCCTCCAGAGGTCATGTTCTTCCTTGCTTGCCTGTCTTTTTAAGCTCAGCAGTCTATTGAAGTCAACGGCATCATCTGTAAGAACAACTTGCAGGAAGGTATTACCTGTAGAAGGATGTGCTTGGATTGCTGCTTGCTTGGCAGCTTTGTCTGCTTTGTGGTTTCCTCTTGTAATTTCATCTGTGATCTTCACGTGAGCTGCCACCTTGATGAGTGGGTAGCAGGATAGCATCCATAAGTGCACTTATGGCGTCAGAGTTCTTGATTGGAGTTCCAGCTGAGATGAGAAAATCACGAGCCCATAGCAAGAGTCTGTGTAAATATTAGCAGTCTTACTAGAGGCTATTTTACATGCTTCAGCGAGTGCCTTCAGCTCCGCCTCCTGTGCAGAGCAGTGAGGAGCGAGTGGTTCAGCTTTTATTACCTCATGTGCAGAGACTACAGCATATCCAGTGTGGAAATTACCCTTCTCATCAGCATATCTGGAACCATCTACAAAAAACCTCAAAATCTGCATTAGATAATGGAGAATCAATTACATGTGAAAAACCTGCAGTCTCTTGTGCCATTAGTGCTTTAGTGCTGCAAATCATAGGGTACCTGGGCGTCAGCTAACTCATCTGGTGAAAGTGAATTTACAAAAAGATCAGAAGTACAAGTACCATTCCCACTATCTGCACTCCCCTCTTTTAAATCCAGGGGAATCCTTTTCGGTGTAACATTAGGTGGCATAAGCAAGGCACATTGCATTCTGGGATGCCTTGCAGTATGTATGTGTTTTGGTTGAACTTGTGACAGTATGCTGTTGATGTCATGCGGTGTGTGTATTGTCACTGGGTTATTTAAGACAATATCTAAGACAATAAAGTGGCTTTGTCCAGGAGAGCAGTAACAGCCGCCACTGCCCTCACACATGAGGGGGCACCCCTGGCAACAGGGTGCAATCTGGTGGAGTAGTATGCTATTGGTCTTTGTTTACCACCATGGTCCTGTGTAAGGACAGATGTAGCATAACCTTATTGCTCAGCACAGAACAGGTTAAAATTATTTATTTAATCTGGAAGACCCAGTGCCGGAGCTGACGTCACCAGCAACTTAAGGATGTAGAAAGCATTTTCTGCTTCATGGGTTAATTTAAATGGTTTGTTTTCGTTGCCGAGACAATCATACAGGGGCTGCATGGAGATTGCTGCAGAGTGTATCCAAGTTCGACAGTATGAAACTAAACCTAGGAATGTACGCAGCTGGGCTAGGCTGCGGGGGGTTTAATATTTTGAACTACAGTCTTTCTACTTTCCGTGAGATGTTTTGTTCCATGGGAAATACAATTTCCTAGGAAAATAACTTTTTTCTACAAATGCTTGCAATTTCACTTTTGTCGCTTTGCAGCCTGCTTTTGACAAGAATTTCAGCAAGGAAAGAGTGTTTACAATACAAGTTTCCATATTATCGCAACATAGGAGTAGGTCATCGATATACTGCAATAAGATTATGTCATCTGGCCTTTGCCACTCTTCAAGAACCTGGACCATAGCCATGCTGTACATAGTGGGTGAGTTTTGTGAGCCCTGTGGCAATACTGTCCGAGTGTACTGTTTGTGTTTATGTGTAAATGCAAATAAATACTGACTGTCGGGATCCAGGGGGACACGGAAAAATGAATTTGACAAGTCAATAACAGTAAATACCTTAGAGGAAGGTGGTATCTGTGCCAACAAGGTGTGTGGGTTGGGGACATTAGGGGCAATGAGTTCAGTTACAGCATTAATTGCCCTTAAATCATGTACCATATGGTAGACCACAGGTTTCCCTTTTTCTTGTTTTTTCTTAATTGGGTACAATGGTGTGTTACAAGGGGACGTGGTCTGGACAATTACCCCTGCCTGCAGTAACTCTTGCACAAATTGGGAAATAGCATCTTCCTGTGCTGGGGGTATTATTTTTTTTATTATTTTGGGCAGGAGATTCACTTTGACTGGGGGCACAGCGAGTCTGCCTGTATCTGTCTTCCCTGTAGCTGTAGGTTCCCTGTAGGTTTACTACTCTGGGACCCTAAAGGTCCAAAACATTGATAATATGGTGCACCTTTTCTAGTGGTTTCTCTACAACCACATTTAGTTAATTCAACTGCAGTATCATGCCATTTTTGGGCGACTTCTACTAAGTCATTATCTTCTAATCAACCTCTGTAATTTGCCATAAATTCCCTCCAAATATGTGGGTCTAGAGTGCCCTCTGAGGGCATGCCAGTTTTCTTAAGTAACCTCTTAACATTCCTTGTCCTTTGTGATGCTTGGCAATTATCAAAGCCATAATTCCACCTTGAGTGCTTTGAGAACTACCCATCTTTAAACTTGTAAGGGTTAATTACTTCCTTACCCAAGACAAACTGTACAAAAACAGTGTATACGACACTTAGGACCACTGCAGTGGAATTTTCGCAATCTGGTCTTCGTTATTCTAAAAACAGATCAGGAGATCTGCCCTTGGAGGATTGTAACTCAAATTATAAAGCAAATGACAAGGCAAAAAATAAAAACCCACAGATATATTCCACTATCTCAAGATTCCTTTCACAAGACATAACACAACATCCACCTGAATATAACCATAATACCACAGAAAACAAGTTCTTTAGATCAGATGTTTTTAAGTCGTTCCTTACCCAGACAGACCAGTAGGACGTGGATCTGAGAGCGAAATTGATAAAGGTAGAAAAAAAGTTTCCCCTACCTTTCTGCAGCTGAGTTCGCTGTCAGAGGGACGTCAAAATGTACGCTAGTAAGATCCCTGTACGCTAGTAAGATCCCTGGTTTTGGCACCAAATTTATAAAGATCCAAATATTGATCTTTGTTATATTCAGAGGAAGCCCAAATTATTATAACAAGTGCACTGGGTGAGACCACAGGAAACAACTTCATAATTTGATACTCTAAACATCATCAGTTGATGAGTCAGAAAAAAGAGTAGTATAGAAGTCTGAACCATTGCAGTACATAAGTCAAAACAAAATCGAAAGATACATATGTAAGCAAATAATCTACAGTATGTGCCTAAACCTAAGGATCCATCACCAGTGTAGAAAGAAAATAATGTCCAATAGAAAAAATATATATATATACACATATATAGAAACAATAGACCCTCCGTAAGAATCTCTATGAACCCTTTTATGTTCAGTACATTACATGGAGCATCAATAATAGGATACACAGTAAATATTAATACAAGCTTCAGGGTAAAACCTTAGGATTAAATTTGAGGTTGTATTCTACCATAGAAATGTCCCTTTGGAGGATAATGCATTGTTTGTTATCAATGTTTGTTATATTAGTTTAACTTAGTTTGGACTATTTTTGTGGAGAATATTTATTTTCATTATTCTTTTGTTTGTATACTGATACAGGACTCGCGTATGAACTATTTCATAAATTGGGATATGTGATTAATTTTGCTAGCTAGCAATTCATTGTTCACATCTTGGTCTAGTGATATTTTTTCACTTTTTGTTTAACTTTTTTTATATTTTTTTCTACTTTGGATAACAACCAAGACACATAACCTTCAATCAGCATAAACAACAAATTTAAACTTATATGATACTGCATAATAAATAATGCATGTCCGGTAGAATACAACCACACATTTAATACTGAAGTTTTCCCCTGAAACATATTGATATTTACTATGTATCCTACTGTTGATGTTCCATGTAATGTATTGAAAAAATGAGGGATCATAGCGATTTGTATGCAGGGTCTCTTGTATCTATATGCTTCTACAGATATTTATTTCCATTGGTTATTATTTTATTTTCCATTTTTATACACTGGTGATGGATCCTTAGGTATAAACACATAGATTATGTGCTTACATACGTATCTTTCAATTCTGTTTTGACATTTGTTCAAATCTCTGAAATACACAGGCATGATTGCCAGTGCTAAGTAATTACAATTGTTCATTTTCTTTATATTTGGAGTGTGGTATTATCTTGTCTATAATATTTTGGAGGTACTTGTATGATGAATCATTACCAGCACCTATAGCCAATTGAGTTCTAACATTTGTGTATTGTATTGTTTTGCATTGCATCATATAACTCTCGGATGTCATAAAGTAATTTATATTATATACCACTCTTCTTCATTCGTGCATTATATGCTACATATTGCAGTAATTGGTTCAACAATTTTCTTCTTCTAGTGGTTTACAATTTCTATCAAGATAAGTATACAACAACAAATGTGAACATATAGATCGAATCACACAGTTCTATTCTCTTTGTGGGATTTTTCATGATAATGGTTATACACATTAAGTGTGTTATCTGTTCATCTTCTGTGCTTGTGGTTTAAACTTACGTACACTTTTTTTTTTACATAATATACCAGTGGGACATTGAATATATATACTTTTTCCCAATTGTACAGAGCTGTAGGATTTTTTTGCGCTTTATAAATGCCAGTAATAAATAATAAATAAATCAAATAAAGACACCTGAATGTCACATAAGAAATCTTATACTACTAAACTAAACCCCCCAGTGTATTTGTTTTACATAACTGGTATGTCAAGATGCAAACATTTAAATTTGACTTTTGCTTATTTTTTTTTTTTTTAATTCTTTATTTTGTTTGTGCATGAGGAGTTACAAGCATATATCAAGTGCCACAACAGCACACATGGATTAAGCACCAGTGTTGACAATGTGGTACTCTAAAGAAACTGCACTTTTTTTTTTTTTTTTTGCGCAAGGTAACAATCTAGTAACAGATTTGACAAGTAATAAAAATTATGCTAAAACAGTATGCTAAAACAGTTAACGCATCTGTGTTTCAGGCTGAATTCAGAAACAATATTTATGAGGTGCACTAATAACAAGATGTACATTTCAGGTAGGAATTCAGAGGAGTGACAAAGAAGGAAAGAGCAGGGAAGTAATAGGCTTAAACAAAGACTCGGATCAGCAGGTTAGGTCGTCATAGACATTTGGCATGGGTAGTCAGGATATGCTGTACTATTTCTATCATGTGTGGTATCAAAATAGGAACACATTCAAAACAAGGCATGGTATAATGATGAAGTACAGTACATTCAGGTTAAGCACACACTATCTAAATGAGTAAGTAAAAATGGTGTGATAGTTAACGTATAAGTAACTAAGTGTGTCAGGATTAAGTTACGCTAAAGCAGGTACCAGGTCTTCACCAACTATATCCTGAGAACAAGATATGACTGTATGTCACGTCACAATCTGCCATTTTATGGTAGTGGAACCGACATATAAGTAACAGCTGGATCAAAGCAGTCAAGGCATGTGTTATAAAAATCAGAGATGTACGAGGAGTGTTGCTGCCTATTCAACCACTTGAAAATCAAAAACCAAAAACAAAAGAATGTCCCAGTGCCGTGTGGATCATAATGTATGATAAGTATGGGGCACGTGTATTCAGTCCGCCTTAGGCCCTCAGCCCACGCCAGTTATCGAGGCCCGCCGTCCAGTGGCAGGAGATCGCTCGGCAGCGTGTCGTGACCAGTTGTTCCGTAAGAGCAATAAGTCCAGTTGTGTGGGTCTCAGTGATAGGGCCGCTCGTCCATCGGGAGATACTTTCTTCCTCCTGAGCCGAGAGGAGGACCTCCGTCCACTCCTCCCGCGTGTGGCAGTGCCTTGCTTGGCAGGGGCGTTTGGAGTCGCTGAGAGAGAATCTGTGCGTGCTGGTCGGTAAGTCCCTGTCTGTGTCAGTCGGGTGCGTGTGTTGGCACCTAGTGACCGTGGCGATAGCTCCCTCCATGTAGGTCTCCGCTTTTTGTTGCTTGCAGTTGCTTTGGGGGCGCGAGGGAGAGTCCTGCCTATTTGGCGCCGGGTTGCCGGGCGTATCCATGCCGCCACTTCTT
The DNA here is from genome assembly GCF_036172605.1 of Pelobates fuscus. Lineage (NCBI taxonomy): Eukaryota > Metazoa > Chordata > Amphibia > Anura > Pelobatidae > Pelobates > Pelobates fuscus. The sequence continues at coordinate 56,294,741 of NC_086325.1, forward strand.
CGATCGCCACCTTGAAGGCCTGTCTTCGGGTATGAAGTTGTGTCCACAGGTTAGTATACAGCTTGTCATAGAGCTCCTCTGTGTTCTCGGGCGGTAGGTGGAGCGTGCGGTTCACCACAGGCCATGTCTCTCCCCCTTGTCTGAGTTGCAGGGCTGAGGTGTGCCCGTCCGCCATTTTGGAGGCCCCTGCCCCTGTGTTGCTGGTGAGGGCCGCAGGTTTGCTCGGAGAGTGCCGGGTGCTGGGATCTCCGACTGGCGGGGACCGGGATTTCCCCCACCGGTCCAAAGGGGGGGGGGGAAGGTATCGTTCCCAGCTTGCTTGTGTGTATGTGCGTCTGGCGGGAAAGCGGCCGCCTTTCTCCGCCACCTCCTTCGGTAGGCCTCAACCCGTTGGTGCGGTACCCGGTTGTCCCTGGCTTCATGTTCAGCATCTGAGGGTTCGGGTCAGCCTTCCCGGTCCAGTGAGCCCACTTACAGGAGGGTGAGCGCACTTTATCTCGCTTTTTTTGTCGACTTTTGCTTATTTTAAACTTAATCCAGTTGCAGAAAATTATTAGAAACCATTAAACAAGGTTTGCTTCGGGATTTTACATAAATATTACTGGATTAAATATGAAGTTTTCTTCACACCAAATAGCTGTTAATTGAAAATTAACTTGCAAAATTCAGGTGACAATAGCTTATTTGGAAAATAAATTCTCCACTTTAGCCATAGTCACAGTTTCACTTTTTTTTTTTTTGCATAAATTTCACTTTTCAGTTTATAACGCACCAAAATGTAATGTTTAGTAAGTAAGTCACTGTTTGTTCTTTTGGGGGCCAAAATGCTTACATGTTTGTGTTCAGTAGCATCTCTTTAGCTAAAACGGATAAACCTGGTTACTAACATGCAGTGAGATATAAACAGCTACAATACTTTTCTCTATTTAAGCTATGGCATTTTACAAGATGTTTTATTTTTCAAAAACATTTTGCCATTTTTTTTGCTGATCGAAGAGAAAGTTTAAAGTAGCTGAGATTCATAATCCAGATACCAAAAGCTTATTTTCTGCTCGAAAAGATAAAACGAGATTCCATGTGATTTGTAGGGCTATCAAAAAAGCATCTTGCTCAAGTAGAAAAGATCCATTAGCTCTGTTAAACGGGATTTTGCAGCCCTGAATGTCAAAATTGAATTGAAAGAGAACATTCTGCAGCCATCTGTGCGCACGATTCAAGAGCTTTCTCAACATTTCAAATCAAATGCAACAACATCAATGTCAAGATTTATTATAAGCTAAACAAAAAAAATAGATATTTTTTTAACTAAGATATTGATAGTGAGTTGATAAGGTACAATCACTTTTGAGAGTTCATATTAGATGCTTCCATGAAATATTTAAAAATCTACAGTAAAGTTGCTACCACGTGTGTGAATGTGTTTGTGTAAAAATACAAGATGGAAAGAGGGAAGAGAGAAAACGCATTTGTCCGAGAAAGGGATATAAGACATAAAGCAGTGAGGGGAGAGTAGAGAAAGAGCAAGGGAGAAAGAAATAGCGGTCATAAAGTTTTATACACTAATCTCTGATTTATGATGAACTGAAAAGAAAATAGTGGAATTTAGAAAATATTGACAAATTTGAAAGTAATCTCTAAAAAAACATCTAACTTATTTTCCCTAAACATTCACACTGGTTAAAACGATCTTCTTTTCCGGCTTTAAAAATTACACATAGATACAAAAACCCAGGCAATATTTTTTATTGCAAATTCATCTGCTCTTAGAGTACATTTTAATGCTATCATTAGGTATTTATGAGTAAATAACAGAATGAAAAATTAACTGAAATATACCGCTTGCAGTATCTTTCAGTTTTGAGCACTAGCTAGGACTAATTATTGCCCATTTTTCTTGGCAGGCTTAAAACAGGTGGTTCAGAATGGTTGGGTAGCACTTATGGTGTGTAGTTTTTAAATATTGCTAAAGATTCTCAACGGAGTTTTAATCATTCACACTTTCAGTTTGTGGCAGTATATTTAAATGCTGTTATGTATGATTTTGTCATCTAGATAAAAGTCCTGAATGTGGACTGAAATGTTACTGTATTACATTACAGCATTGCATTTTGAATCAAAGATCTGCAATTGCTCTCCTTTCTGTTCTATTGTTACCAAGGTCCATAGCAGGCAGGCAAGACTTGATATTTGTGGAGACAATGAATGCCCAGCTCAAAATTTGTAAGGAATAGTGGCAAGATCGTTGAAAGAAGTCTCTCATATAGACTTAAACATTCCCATATCATTTGCACAAGAAAGCTTAATAAAAGCAATAATGTTACTGTATTACATATTTCCATTTTTTTATCCTTTTCTTATTTTTGCTGGTCAAAGGTATAGCAACAGCATATAAGATTACCCGAAGAAGCGGAGAGATTTGCAGTAATTTAGAAAGGTCCTTATTTTCAATAGAAAGCATTTTTTTTGTCCATTAAAATAACATCAAATTGGTCAGAAATACAACATAGACCTTGGTATTGTTATAAATGATTATTGTACCTGGAAATTGCTGATTTTAATGCAATATCTACATAGGCATACAGAGGACAATAATCAGCAACAATCTGTCCTGTGTTCCAATGGCACGCTGTGTTTCCTAAGTTTATCATTTAAAAGGCTAATTGATTATGGAAAAAAAAACTATTGCAATTATGTTAGTATAGCTGAAAACTGTAGTACTGATTAGACTGGTTGAGTATCTGGATCAGCAGCAGCAAGTGTGGGTTCAATTACAGGCTGACGATGGCCAAAGCAAAGAAATTTCTCCTGAACTTGTCAGTCTATTGTTGTTCTGAGAAATGGAGGCAGTTCCATTTGAGAAATTGCCAAGAAACTGAAGATCTCGTACAATGCTGTGTACTTCTATTTCCACGGAACAGAAAAAAATGGTTTTAACTAGAATAGAAAGAGAAGTAGGACATCATGGTGCACACCAGAGCAAGAGGACAAATACACTGCAGTGTCAAGTTTCAGAAACAGACTCCTCACTAGTCATCAACTGGCAGCTTTATTATATAGTACTCACAAAATTACAGTCTCAACATCAACAGTGAAGAGGCGACTCAAGAATGCTGGCCTTCTAGGCAACGTTGCAAAGAATAAGTCATATCTTAGAATGGCCAGTAAAAAAAAAAAGTTTAAGATGGGCAAAAGAACACAGACACTGGAAGTAGGACAATTGGAAAAACGTGTAATGGACACATGAATGAGTTTGAGGTGTTCGGATCACAAAGAAGACAATTTGTGAGATGTAGCCAAAATGAAAGTAGTTGAAGCAGTGCTTAATGCCATTTTCACTCATGTGGCGGCAGTGTGATGTAAGTAAAGTAAACTTTAGGAAGGAAGGTTATTACTTCAATGTGCAAAGCCATGCCATACCCTGCTGATGGTGTTTAATTGCAGCCACTTTTCCTCCTTCCAGGACAATGACCCATAGCACAGCTCCAAACTATGCAAGAAGTATTTAGGGAAGAAGCAGTTAGCTGGTATTCAGTCTTTAATGGAGTAGCCAGTCCAGTCACCAGATCTCAATCCCATTAAACCAATTCAACTTGTCAGAAGTGCTTTAGGAAGCATGGGACGAAATATCTTCAGATTAAGTCAAAAAATTGACAAGTAGAATGTCAAAGGTCTACAAAGCTGTAAATAATGAGCATTGAGTATTCTTTGATAAAAGCCAAGTTTTAACTTAAAATCCAATATTTCTAACCTTGTCAATAACTATATTTCCTATTCGAGCTTATTTTATGCAAGCTTTTGTGAAAAATAAGGACATTTCTGAGTTACCCAAGGTGTATATATTTATATATATATATATATATATATATATATATATATATGCATATACACACACATAACATACAAAATATATACAAAATTGGCCCCAACAGCACCCTATAATGTATGCATGTTCAGGCGAGCGTGCCCCTCTTGGTTAAATATATATATATATATATATATATATATATATATATATATAAACAAATGAGAAAACCCCTGCACTCCAACTTTTACTAGTGTTACTGCCAGGTGCCAAGTCCCAAATTTATAAAAAATCAAAAAATTACCGGCACTCATGGGCTTCTTTCATCCAATTTATTAATAGGTGAAGATAGTCAGGTCAACGTTTCAGCTCCCGATCGGAGCTTTCATCAGGACACCAAAGGCACATTACATGACATAAAACAAACATATATAGGACAAATAAATCACATTTAACCAATAGACACTGACCTTATCAGCTGTGCTCCATTAGCTCAGATGCTCGGCGTTCACTCAATCCCATTGCGCATGTCTAGCGTTGGTGTGGACTTCCGCATCACGTGATCGGGAGGTCGGAACTCTGATCCGATAGCGTCATAGTAACCAAGCAACCGCTGGTTTAACCAGCAAGGCTGCTACTATGTTTACAGCCATCGTTAGGAGTATTCTCCCTACGAATATAGAGCCAGTCTCTCAGTGATCACGGACTATTTGGATCCAGCCTTGGTGCTCGCCGAGCATCCCAATGGATTCACACTGTTATTATTGCTATTCATCTTTAGATGTTCATTATTCATATTCAAAAAGTAAATTATATTACTCACATTCTGTTAGCAAGTTGTTTAAAACTAAAGGGAAAAGAAAAAATATATATGCTTGCTCAAAAAATCTATACAGGTGATAAACATGTGTCAATTTATCTATAAACGCAAGTGAATATATATCATCAGTAAGGTATAAGTACACTATCATAAATGTGTTATATGAACAAAATTTGTTCTGGTGATTTGCTTATTAAGTATAAGATCCTTAGTGAATGTACTATGTTATATTACAAATGTTTGAGACAGTGTGTGTGCCTCAATATACTTATATGTGCATATCATACGTGCTAAAATATTAATAATCTGTCTCTGACTAGTGGTGAGGTAAGGAAAGAAAAACAAGAAAATATAAGGCGCATTTTCTATATTATAAATTTCTTCAGGCTAAAATATTCATGTAAGTAATTTTTGGTCAGTGTCTATGGTTACAATCTAAACATTACTAAGTACATTTTAAAATTCCAGTTAGACCAGAGTAATTCTCCCTCTAGGGGATATCTTCAATAAAAATAATATATATCATATATTATTAACACATGGAACTTATCCTGTAGCTTACTCCTAAGGGTAGCTTTCAGAATTGTTCCAAATCCATACATTTCAGTGGAGAGGGCGTGGGCACATACTTAAACCGTAAGTCTTGTTAAACATACACCTAAGGACCAGTTAAAGAAAAGGAAAGAATGAACATTTTTCATTGAGACCTCTAGGGGAGATCGTATCGAATTCTATTATCCAGTAAGTTTCTCTTTGTAGGAGAAGTTTCCCTCTATCCCCACCTCTAGCCGCCACTGGCACATGGTCAAATGCCACGCAGCGGCAACACCCACTCTCTGCCTTGCGCTGCGTGGCATTTGACCATGTGCCAGTGGCGGCTAGAGGTGGGGATAGAGGGAAACTTCTCCTACAAAGAGAAACTTACTGGATAATAGAATTCGATACGATCTCCCCTAGAGGTCTCAATGAAAAATGTTCATTCTTTCCTTTTCTTTAACTGGTCCTTAGGTGTATGTTTAACAAGACTTACGGTTTAAGTATGTGCCCACGCCCTCTCCACTGAAATGTATGGATTTGGAACAATTCTGAAAGCTACCCTTAGGAGTAAGCTACAGGATAAGTTCCATGTGTTAATAATATATGATATATATTATTTTTATTGAAGATATCCCCTAGAGGGAGAATTACTCTGGTCTAACTGGAATTTTAAAATGTACTTAGTAATGTTTAGATTGTAACCATAGACACTGACCAAAAATTACTTACATGAATATTTTAGCCTGAAGAAATTTATAATATAGAAAATGCGCCTTATATTTTCTTGTTTTTCTTTCCTTACCTCACCACTAGTCAGAGACAGATTATTAATATTTTAGCACGTATGATATGCACATATAAGTATATTGAGGCACACACACTGTCTCAAACATTTGTAATATAACATAGTACATTCACTAAGGATCTTATACTTAATAAGCAAATCACCAGAACAAATTTTGTTCATATAACACATTTATGATAGTGTACTTATACCTTACTGATGATATATATTCACTTGCGTTTATAGATAAATTGACACATGTTTATCACCTGTATAGATTTTTTGAGCAAGCATATATATTTTTTCTTTTCCCTTTAGTTTTAAACAACTTGCTAACAGAATGTGAGTAATATAATTTACTTTTTGAATATGAATAATGAACATCTAAAGATGAATAGCAATAATAACAGTGTGAATCCATTGGGATGCTCGGCGAGCACCAAGGCTGGATCCAAATAGTCCGTGATCACTGAGAGACTGGCTCTATATTCGTAGGGAGAATACTCCTAACGATGGCTGTAAACATAGTAGCAGCCTTGCTGGTTAAACCAGCGGTTGCTTGGTTACTATGACGCTATCGGATCAGAGTTCCGACCTCCCGATCACGTGATGCGGAAGTCCACACCAACGCTAGACATGCGCAATGGGATTGAGTGAACGCCGAGCATCTGAGCTAATGGAGCACAGCTGATAAGGTCAGTGTCTATTGGTTAAATGTGATTTATTTGTCCTATATATGTTTGTTTTATGTCATGTAATGTGCCTTTGGTGTCCTGATGAAAGCTCCGATCGGGAGCTGAAACGTTGACCTGACTATCTTCACCTATTAATAAATTGGATGAAAGAAGCCCATGAGTGCCGGTAATTTTTTGATTTTTTATATATATATATATATATTTAAATAAAATATAAAAAATTATGTCAATCTCTTATCTATAAACTCATATCTAGGAGTACAGGAAAATATAGAAATGAGGCAATGTATTATTACTATTCAATATATAGTTGGGAGCTATGAGATCTTTATTTACCGTATATACTCAAGTATAAGCCGACCCGAATATAAGCCGAGGCCCCTAATTTTACCCCCAAAAACTGGGAAAACTTATTGACTCGAGTATAAGACTAGGGTGGGAAATGCAGCAGCTACTGGTACATTTCTAAATAAAATTAGATCCTAAAAAAATTATATTAACTGAATATTTATTTACAGTGTGTGTATATGAATGCAGTGTGTGTGTATGCAGTGTGTGTGCGTGTATGCAGTGTGTGTATGAGTGCAGTGTGTATATAATGAATGGAGTGCAGTGTGTGTGTATGAGTGCAGTGTGTGTATAATGAATGCAGTGTGTGTATAATGAATGCAGTGTGTGTATGAGTGCAGTGTGTGTATGAGTGCAGTGTGTGTGTATGAGTGCAGTGTGTGTGTGTGCAGTGTGTGTGTGTGCAGTGTGTAGTGTGTGAGTGCAGTGTGTGAGTGCAGTGTGTGTGAGAGCAGTGTGTGTGTGTGTGTGTATGAATGCAGTGTGTGTATGAATGCAGTGTGTGTATGAATGCAGTGTGTGTATGAATGCAGTGTGTATATAATGAGTGCAGTGTGTGTATGAGTGCAGTGTGTATGCAGTGTGTGTATGAGTGCAGTGTGTGTGTATGAGTGCAGTGTGTATGCAGTGTGTGTGTGTATGAGGGCAGTGTGTATGCAGTGTGTGTGTATATGAGTGCAGTGTGTATATGAGTGCAGTGTGTATATGAGTGCAGTGTGTATGTATGAGTGCAGTGTGTATGAATGCAGTGTGTGTATGTGTGAGTGCAGTGTGTGTGTGTGTGTGTGAGTGCAGTGCAGTGTGTGTATGAATTCAGTGTGTGTATGTGTGAGTGCAGTGTGTGTGTGTGAGTGCAGAGCATTGGTGGGGGGTGGGCATTTTATTAATTAATTATTTTAATATTTTTTTAATGTTGTTATTTTTTTTTTTATTATTAATTGTATTATTTTTTTTGTTATTATTTTAATATTTTTTATTATTATTATTATTTGTTTTATTATTAATATTTTTATTTTTTCATCCCCCCTCCCTGCTTGTTAGTTGGCCAGGGAGGGGGGCTCTCACTCCCTGGTGGTCCAGTGGATGGGCTGTAGGAGGGGGCTGTCAGGAAGCTGTAACTTACCTTCACAGCAGCTCCTGTCAGCTCCCTTCTCTCTTCTCCGGTGCGTGCAGCTCCCAGGTCAGCTCCCTCTGCAACTCTCGCTGGCGCGCGGAGCGTTGCCACGGTAAACCGTGGCAATGCTCTGACCCCGCGGCTCTCGCGAGAGTTGCAGAGGGAGCTGACCTGGGAGCTGCACGCACCGGAGAAGAGAGAAGGGAGCTGACAGGAGCTGCGGTGAAGGTAAGTTACAGCTTCCTGACAGCCCCCGGTCCTTGTCTGTATTATGGCAATGTAAATTTCCATAATACAGACAACTGACTCGAGTATAAGACGAGCGGGGGTTTTTCAGCACAAAAAATGTGCTGAAAAACTCGTCTTATACTCGAGTATATACGGTATTTAGTCTTTCTTATTTTATCAAGACAAGGTTTAGAGTTTAAAACTTAAAGAGAGAGCTGTAGAGTTGTCTTAATTAACATTTCCTTAAATTGATCTGGGGGTAATTTTTCTTTAAAAAAAAAAAAAATGTTTCCTTTTCCCCTCTTTTCTCCCGTTCTCTTCTATTTGTTTAAAAATGTATGAGGGCATAATTTGATTATATGTTACAGATGTATATTATTAGGAATATTCTATTAGATCTTAAATTAATCTGTCAAAGTCATCTATAATATAGAGTGTGCTTCAGGTTTAACCATTTCAAGTGATTCTGTCTCTGATTTTCTAGGGATATTTCCTCAAATTTAGTACGGACGTGTAAATGTGTCTTTATGGTGTAATGTTTAGTTTGAATGTGGATTATATTATTTCACTTAAAAGTATGTGCTTATTTTCTAGATTCAATTTCATGTAAACTTTTATAAAATCGTTTAAATAAAAAAAATAATTTATTTTTAATTTTTTGTATTTGTTTTTTCCCCCAATCACCCTAGTAGCGTTTCTATTCAAATTAGTACTATATCTTTATTTTCTTTAAAGTGTCAGGAATGTAAGTTAAAGTGAAATTACAATCCCAGATTACATCAGGAACCTTTTACCTATACCAACAATTATTGTTTTGTTATTTTAAAGATGTTACTTATATTATTTGTATATATCAGAGTGAGCTTATATTACTTTCGAATTTGGGCCTTCACAAATCATATATGGACCTCATTATATCTGTATTCGCTATAATTAGAATTAGGAGTATGTAATCCCATATCTTGATCGTAGAAGGGTATATAGACACTATAGTAAGAGACTTTTGTTCTAAAAATTCAGCTTGCATTGCACAGGAGAAGATAAGAGATGAAAATGAAGATGTAAAGTATTCCAAAAAGACTCTCCTTGACATTCACTATAATGGTTTAGTTTCCTATGACTAAACCCAGTTTAGCCAGATCTTCTGTAGGATCTTCTGTATCAAAAGCTTAATGGGAAACCCCCATCTATATGAGATGTTATTATTTCTCAATGTAATAGTCAAATCTTTAAATTGTTTATGACTACTTCTTGTGACTAATGAAAGATCTAGAAACATATAAATTTCCAAATATGTGGAATTCTGTGGCTTATTATACCGGGCCTTCCTCATCAAAGAGTAATTTACTGCACAGTTCAGGAAACCTACTATCACATCTCTTGGTTCAGATGTTTTCATATTAATAGGTTTCTGAATTCTGTGAACTCTTTCAAAAGGAGTTGAACCGGATTCTTGATGATCCATAAACTGTGCTATATACTCCTTTAGATATTTCTCCAACTTGTCTAGCTTTTTGTCTTCGGATATACCTTTAAATCTCAAGTTGTTTCTTCTTGATCTGTCTTCAATTACTGCAGTCCTGTTTTTTTTTTTAACCTGATTTTTTAAGAGCATATTTTGAGTTTGAAGAAATTTTACTTCCTCCCGTATATCTTTCATTGTTTCATCCTGTGTTATTACTTTTTGCTTTAATTCAATCACCTCTGTTTTTTGGAAATATGAGATTTAAAAGCATTACATGTTTTTTTGTACAGATCATCCAGGGCTTCAAGAAGAATTTCCTATGAGACCTTTTTACTTTTATTATTTAGTTTTTCTGGTTGTTCAGATACATTGGAGGCATTTAAAGTATCATGGTGTACCGGAGAGAGAGATCTTCTATGTTCCTTTTGTGGTGCAGTATTTGTTTTTGGTGAGAAAAAAAGTGCTGGTATTGTTGCACTTGGGCTCTTGAGTTTTGTCTTTTATTTGGACCCATTTTGCTTAACTGATTACGCCTTTAAGCTTCAGATGCTTCTTTACCTTTCTCGTTCCTTGTTGAACTCTCTTCCCTAATCCTCTTCTCTTTTTTTTCCCCTCTTTCCCACTCACCTGTCTTATCTCACTTCACTTAACTGTTCTTTTTCTCTCTGATAACCAAAGTTACAAGTGATACAAAGGTGTAAATATGCTGTTACATCAACAGTTATCTTGTATGCTTGATTAGATTTAAAAGTTTTTCCTCTTTTTTTTTTTCTTTTTCTTTTTCTAATTTTTTTCTTTTTTCCTCCTCTTTTAATTAGTGAGTAAGGTCTGATTCACTATATATTGTTTCGGTAAGCCCTATCTGAGTTTAAGAGCCGGTATTATATCTTCCAAACTTATACAAGCTTCTGTACTATGGATGATGAAGACCCCCTTCTCTCAGTTTCTACTCAGCTTTCTCCCATTACCCTTTCATATATATATATTTTTTAATATATACTTTTAAAAGTCCCTGGAGTCAAAAATGGAGACAATGGAAAACAAGGAAAAAGTACTGACAACAAAGCAAAAAAAAAATCAGGGAAACCAACAGAAGGATCTACCAAGAATTATAACCCTCATAAAAGTGAGCTTGAGATATTAGCAGCAGTCCAGTAGCATTGAAAATTAGCTCTAAGTATTTGCACACAAGGCATCCTCTAATCTAACCCCTTCAGTATAAGAATAAAGCAATATTCAAAACCCTAATATGAAATGTACTTAGCTCGGGGCCGAGGATCTCTCCTAATCTTCTCCCAATCTTGAAGCAGCAAATCAGCATGTACGTTTTGTAATCCCACTTTTCTGTGATTTGAATATGCCTCCTGTCCGATCATCTGTTGGTGCAGTGTGATGTTTGCCAGTTATTCATGCCTGCAGGTCTGTCTACAGCTCCTATCTCGATCTCACAATCAAGCTCATTCCACCCTTTCAGAACCCGCGCTCGCTACGCACTACTTCATCACGTCATCCCCTCCATGGGAAAAATAAATTGGGAACTCCTGCCCTAATATAATGGTCAACATATTTAATAATTGCAGTTGCAAAAAAGATAAATATGTGTTGGAATTAGGTTTTCATGTAAGCACAATGCATTTTATTTAAGTTTTTAGTGACTTTAATATTCTGAATTGTACATTCTTTCTGTTGTCTAGCCAGAAAGGTCATACTTTTCATCTAACTTCACTACAGATGCAGTGTAAAAAAAGTTGAAAGATGTCAGCTAAGGATTGGTGCTTTACGCCTAGCCATACATGCCTTATCCACAAAAGAAACTCAAATGTAAAAAAGAAAAACTTTTATCAGACAAACTTATGGAGCTCTATTACTAAATAATCTGTGTGTTGTTGTTTCTTTATTAAATTGTGGCCAAAGAGATTTTAAATTCACATGTCTGTTAATGAGATTCAAGCCACTTTTTCATAAACATATAATAAAAATCTTTAAAACAAATAATAAAGGGGGGCGGAGCCAGCAGCCAACCGAAGCAGACGTGCACCAGGAGAGCTCCGCCAAAATAAGCCTATTAATCGCTATATTATTGCAAACAAGCTCACTAATTATAACCAGCAATACAATACCACAAGATGGGGAAGAAATCCAAGCACCAGGGGGCCTTGAAACAAGCAGGAGTCTGTGATATCGGAGATCTTCTCCTCCGTCCCGCAAAGGACGCAGAAGTTTTTGCGCCAACATATAATGGTGACACAACCTCTACCTCCTCGGGGGAACAGGCACTGGACAAGCTGGACGAGTTCCCCAGCACAGGGGGATTGCACAGTGCTTCCTCGGACGAGGACAATGACCTACCCTCCACTAAAGGTGATATAAAAGCCTTACTCCGCCATATCTGCACGCTGTTCGCGGCAGACATAGTCACACTGCGGGAGGAGATTCACACAGTGGAGGGACGAGTCAAGAAAACAGAGGAGGACTCGCAAGGCCTCACCGCACGATGCATCCAGCTGGAGGCCAAAAACGCAGAGTTACAACGCAGCCAGACCCTGCTCACCGGCTGCCTGGACACGGTGGAGGATCGGCACAGGAGTCGGAATATAAAGATACGAGGTATCCCAGAGACCGTATCCCAAGAAGACCAAGACTCCTCACCGCCTTCCTCACACCACAGCAGGCGAAGGCAGCTGCGATTGACGGAGTCTACCGCATCCCGAGAGCCACCAAAGCCCCGGCGGGCACCCCGAGAAATGTTATACTACAACTCCAAACAAGATCAGCCCAGCTAAACTTCATGGCAGCGGTGAGGGGAAAGGCTACACACCCCTTCGAAACGGCCACTTTGTCATTCTACCAAGACCTATCCAGGCCTACTTTGACATGGAGAGGCCTATTCAAACCCTTGATGGCAACCCTCCGCCAACACTCAATACCATACCGTTGGGCATTCCCAGAAGCCTAGTCATCACACACGGGGGTGCAACGACCCGCATAGCCGACCCATCTGAAATAGACCAAGTGCTGGCAGCACTGGATCTGCCTCTGCAACTGGATCAAACCACCCCAATACAAAAACCAGCAGCCTCCCACGTCTGGGACATGGATACAGTCAGACCGTTTAAACCAGCCGGCCCCGGAGCCTCATCTTCCACCGTTTTCAGAGCACAACAGGCTGCCAAGCACCCAACAGGCACCTGAGCACTGGAGAGGGCTAAAGGAGCTCTGACTGTGGAGACCGCCTGACAGACCTACCGACAAGCCTAGCCCTCAGTATTTTACTAACTCTGATCCCCCTGTTTTTTCCCAGTTGACGGCCCTGTTGGAGCCGATGCTCCCTGGCTGCAGCTAGTTAGACTCCTAGGCAATAGACTGGCACAAACCTGCCGGGCACACTCTGCAGAGCAACGGAGACTGATGGACACCGCCTGCCGAAACAGACAGGTGCCCTCGCCCATACCACGCGTAAGGTCCCAAACCCACATGCTTGAACGGGACCCATTAGCTGTCAAGCCTAACAGACATAAAGACAGTCCACACAAACTTTAATAGTTCATTCAGTTTTTCTCCTTTTTAGTTTTTCTCCTTTTATTTACACACTTACCTACCCGCTCTACCCAACACTCCCGCTAGCAAACCTATTGACACAAGAAGCTAGACCACTTTTCTAGGTACAAATTGCGTAGTCCCACTTAAGGTCCTGAAGCTGGGCGCTCGACTACTGTCATGCCACTCTTAATAGGCGCACAGTAATAGTCCTTAAACTGTTGGTATTTTGTCTTAATTCTCACAGAGTCTGTGCATTTGCTTCCTCAATGTGACGATCTTAACGGCACACGTATTGGGTCACTAGCCAACACAAATTAGAGTACCAACTCAAGCCTGTTTGTATCTAGAGAACGAATGCTGGTTTACTATCCCACATAAAAAGTGCATAGGCATAACAGTTCCCCCTCAAAGAAAGGCAACGCTATACACCTTACAAGCACCTAGCCAAGCCATACTCATAGTTAGCCTTGCAAGGTAGATAAAAAACACTAATGCCTTTACAGCAATACTCCTTAACCAGCTGACATTTTATTTTCTAGTTTTTTTTTTCTATTTTATACGAGTTTTCGTTTTTGCATCCCTAAAGTGAGAGTGCCATTGGCATGCATAATAGACCACTAGCCAGGAAAAAATAGGGTGGCAATCTAAGCAAGCTTAAATCTGGCGGAAATACTATTGGTATTTATTGCACAGCTACAAGCGCGTTATTGCTGACTTAAACATAGCAGTCTACCTTCTCTCTTACAAAACAGCAAAAATGCAATGTTATACACCTTACCCTAATCTTAAGCGCAATTAGCAATACCATGCACGCGTATCTCGCAGAATATTGTTTGTTATAAAATAATAATGATGTCTTTTAACCTGTTATCTTCATGTTAATTTAAAAAAATGTGCTGTATAACCTGCCACACTCTGAAAAACTATGAAAAGGCCTGCATCTGCTGTTGTGGCCCTACATGCTTATTGTCAAACTATGCACAAGAAAAATATAGAATTAAAAAAAAAAAACAACAACCGCACAGTAATTTAAACGATCTGATCATACATACTTGTCAGATGTTTGAGAAAAGCATGCTGAGTTACTATACTCTTATAGCATAAAATAGCAGATTGATATCTTTTTAATGGAATGGGTAAAATTGCTTGGGTACAAATGTGTTGCTTTTGCAACTAGCTCACTGTTGGAGGATGTTTGACACGAGAATTTTTTTTTCTTTTAGAAAATCTGATGTTACACTTGACTAATAATAATTTCACCTAAATTGGTAAACAGCAAACTTTGTGAATAAACACCTATAATTATTGTATGGTATTATTTTTGTCTTCTAAATATGACAGCCAAAGGTAGGAAAATAAGCAAGCATTTTATCTAAATCTTTACCATAATTATATCACATATTAGATTTTAAAAAAAATAATATTTTTTTGCAATGGTTATTTATAATATTCATAAACACAAAATAACATTATGAAAATGTCTCCACTACCAGGGTCACTGGATGAGATAAGATAAATAACAACTTAAGGATTTTAAGAGATTTTCTGTGAAGGCAGAGAAAAGATATAAAGATCATTGAGACCAGTAAATAAAAATCCCAGCGAGTGCAAGCTTTGCATTGACTAAGAAAATGCTATTTTATATGCAATTTCACTTATTTATGCATTTATTTTGTTTGTTATGGTTTTCTTATAGCCATTCTCAAAGTCTTGGATTTTTTTTTTTTTTTTTTTTTACATTTGTGTACATTCACAAAGCCAAATATAATAAAGCACATTAATTAACATTAATTTTAACCTAGACATTCAGATATTTTCGGCAGGACAAAATGAAATGTTACTGTTCGGAATAATACACTTTGTCTATATACAATACTTAGTGAATATACCCCTAGACAGAGCTATAAACTTTCCTGTCTCAGAGCGTTGATCTTATTTCCTGTTTTCTATTTCTGTAATTCTTACTGCGTAGTAACAGATCTATTTTATGAGTGCGTAGTAACTTTTAATTAGTTAGTTAAACTGAAACTACAATGAGTACTCCCCCATTACACCTGTTAGCTAGCTATACCATAAGATATGTTGAGATAAAATTGATGAATTATGTTATTATTGGGTAATGTTTATAAGACCACATCTGTTTCCTCTTGAATATAACCAGTTACACAGTCTATTAAATGTTAGAAGTCACCTTGAACCTTGCAAAATCTTGTCTCGTTCATTGGGTCTTCTTACCAGCTGGTGAGGAGAAATACAGATAGTTGAAAATTGATAAGAAATACAAGGACAAGGGGAAATTTCTGATGGAGAAAACTCCCCACTATCAAATGGGGGCTATGTCCGGATCCAAAGAGAATAGTTGGTGAGTACATGATGACTTTTGTCTTTTGTGACTCCCAGCTACTTCTCTCTTCAGTTCTGAACTTTAGAGTTGAAGGATCACAGAGGCAACCCGACTGTGGTGTCTACTGTGGCAGTTGGCGTGCTGTGGTCAGGTAAAGTCTCTTCTGCAGCGTCAGAGGAGTGGTATCCTCAGCTTATTTAATGAGAAGACTTCTTCGGTAGTAAATGAGGAGAAGATCCACCGTATGCGGTGTCAGAAGTGGGTTACCTAATTGATGGTTAGATATAGTTTGGGAGGGTTTAGCGTAGTTAAGAGACATGGGTAAAGCCCCCTAATCCTATTTACCATTTTCTCTCTGCCTTTCTCCAGTCTTCTATTTCATAGAGTATAAGTTTGTTATTCTGTTTATATTGTTATGTATTATTTCACTTAGGATCCATATGCCTGGTGTTGTTAATTCTATACTATAAGCCCATTACATTTTTCATTAACAGTAGGGTAGTGTGATTGTGTTTTGGTGTTTGCGTGATGAGCTCAGCATTTTCATACTGAGACAATATTCATCTCATGAGGGTTTGTGAGTTAAGTCCCCATATGGGATTAACTGTTAAACCTCAGCCACCACATTTCCCCTGCCCTGTTTGTTTGTTGCAGAGGATCCATGCGGTAAATATATTTTTTTGTTTGTAAATTAGAGCCCTTAGACACATCTACATATTCAGTGGTCAAATACCTGCTTAGTAAAACACTGTGAGATAACTTTTGTTTGCTACAGGTACTTTAAATTATCCAGTGCATTACCTGCTACATATGCTTTATGATTATCTGTAATTTAATATTTAAGGAAAGGCTCCCTATTATGACTAATATGTCTCACATTATATGTGTTCTTTTAAATGGGGAAAAATCTACAAAATTGTTGTACGGGGATGCTGAGATTTTATTCCTTGTGACCACAACTGTAGACTCCCTGTGTGTTGGGTTTGAGGTTTGGTCAGGCTTGTAGTCTGGATCAGAAAATCATGGACAATGGTACAATGTGTTTCTATGGCACTTGGACAGTCAATTTGACCAGTCCACTCAAAAGTTTGCCATGCATAAAAAACATAAAAATGTTGAATCTCTGAGAGTTCTGAAAAATGCAGATGACACCATCTGGTCCAAATTTTTGCTCAATTTCTATAAGAATTAGGATGATGTAGCAGACTCACTTCTTATCTGGTCACCTTGGTCTGTGTTTATTTGCAAGGGTGAGCATATAACTCTGCACGTTGGACTCCACATCAGGTACAAAATGAACTGACCTTGGAGACCGCAGAGACATACAAGCTGCTCAGCAAGTGACCATCCTGTTCCAGACTGTTCAAGATGTGCAGAAGGATGCTTTGGAATTTAAAGGAATGATAAGCCCAACCCTGGAACCTGCATATCCTGAACCCTTTGTGATTATGCCTGACAGGTTCGACGGTTCCCGTTCCTCATTCACAACATTCAGAATTGATTGTGAGCTCCTGTTTGCCCGTAAGCCAAGGACCTATTACAGCGACTTTGTCAAGGTCCATTCCACTGTTAATCTGCTATCCGGATGGCTGAAGACGTGGGCATACCAGAAGCTGCAGGAGAAAAGTGTTATTTTGGACAACTGGGATTCATTTATAACCGCTATGGACTCTCAGTGCCTTACCTCCAAGAAAGCTACTCACAAGCCTGCTCCTGGTTCCCGCAGATTTCGGGTAACAAGAGAAAAAGGAAACTCATACAAGTACGATGGCTCCATCCTGTTACAGTACAAACCCACATCCAGCTACCGGCTTTGTTACCCTGACACTACCCTAATACGCCTTGATATTCCAGAGGACAAAGAGGAGCCCATGGAAATCGGTGTTGTGACAAACTCCCCTTTTTTAGGGAGTTTTCCATGAGTTTTTGGAGGGGACTACTTGCCCACCTCCTGCCCAGTGACTATGGCCCCTGGCGTGTATTGCCATTTAAAAAGACTATTTGGGCTTATTGGATTTTAATACACTTTTTCTGCCCCTTGAAATCCATGGGAAAATTAGCCTCTTCCCCTCCCCCCTTTTCCTGTCCTATTGTTTCTCCAGCAGGGCGTTGTCCCAGGGAACTGCCAGACCAGTTTAAACTGGCTGCTTTGTCCCTCCTCAATCTCCCATCAGCCCTTGCTATTTTTTACCTCATCCTACTATAGTGCACTTTTAACATTGAAAATAGACCGACCACATAGGCAAAATCTGTGGAACTATTTTGGGCATGAAAGCCATGCTTGCAGCCGGTCAAAAGAGACAACTTTAACCACATGGCGATCCAACTGTATTCGTGAGATCTGAGCGCTGTTCAGACATATTGAGCGCTCAGATCCAAGCTATCTGGGGATATATTGGACATATAGATTAAACATTGTATTATATGAGTTATGTATTTGTATGTGGTTTTTGTAACAGTTTTTGGGCTTAGAGAGATAATTGGCTTACCACAGCCACCTGGAGATAATTGGCTTACCACAGCCACTTAAGCCAATTATCTCCAGGATAGAGGAGAAGATAGACCGGCCGCACAGCCTAAATCTGTGGAACTATTTTGGGCATGAAAGCTATGCTTGCGGTTGGTCAAATGACTTCCATAAAACTATTGAACCCCTGCTTTGATCTGAGTGATTTTTGGATATGTTGTTCACCCAGATCAGGGCTATCCAGGGATGTAGGATGTGGGGATATGTTGATGTTTTGGGGTGTTTCTGGACTTTGGGTAAAACTGGATATTTTCTGCCTGTGGTAATTGAGTTAGTACATTGTGTTTGGTAATTGTATCAGGGGAGGGTTTGTGTACATTAGCTGGGAGTGTATAACTGTACAATACTGTGTTGATTGGCTGTTGTGACTTTGTGTCCTGTGCTCCACAAGGTTCACGTGGGTGGTAACCTTGTGGGGAAAATTGTATAGAAGAAATGCCTTTGTGCTCATTAAACCACTGCTACTTCACCCTCAATTTAGAGTCCTGTGTCTTATTGGGGGAATCTGCTACAAAGGATTCCTATGCTCTTCATATTCACTTGAATAATCACTAAGCTCTTGTAAGAGCTTGTTCCTGTTCCTGTCCTGCTTCGCTCTCTGGGGAAGGAGAGGTTCACCCACTGGAACCTGGAGCCTTTGTCGTAGGACCAGGGTGAGTAGGAGACGGCGAGACCCCAACCAAGCTGCGGTGGTTCATGGGGTCTGTGGTGGTTATTGTCATTGGTGGAGTGCTTGGAGCCCTCAGGAACTGCTAGGAACCTCTTTCAACGGAGGTAACCAGTCGGGGTGCCAGGTGATCCATTACAGGTGTCATCTGCACCAGTATGTCTTTCAAATAAAGAGACCGTAGGAGAAGCAGCAGCCTTTGTTTCTATTGTGGAGAAAGAGAGCATTTTATCACACTTTGCCCAACTCATCCACCTAGGAATAAGGCTCTCCTATTGGGTACAATACGGACCCGTCCTGTCATCCTGGCAACACAGCCTGGCAAAACATAGTTTGGAGGAAAAGTCCTCCTACCCAAACAATCAGATTCAGTTCATTGTAGAATCAATTAATTTTATTTTAAGGAATAACTTTTTTTGGTTTAATAATGATTTTATCTTCAAGTCTGTGGTACAGCTATGGACACCAAGTTCGCTCCCAGCTACGCAAATCTATTTATGGCTCACTGGAATCCCTCCATTTGGGAGTGGGTAGTGGCTGGTAGTCGAACTTGGTGCTATACAGGTGCTACATTGATTATTCAATACATTAACTCAAATAAGTGGGGAATTAGTTTATCCTTTGATTACAGTGCAAGAGAAGTCAATTTTTTGGACCTCACTGTCTATGTAGAAGAAGGGGATATTAAGACCAAATCCTTCTGCAAATCTATTGATGTAAATAGCTACATAGAAATAAGTAGTTTTCACTATAGCCCGTGGCTTACTAACATTCCGAAAAGTCAACTAACCCGAATAAAAAGGAACTTTACCGATCAGGCTGTTTTTGTTCACCAAAGCCAGCGGATTGTATATGATTTTAGGGAGAGAGGTTACTATGATCACATCTTATGTAAGGCCGTGGAGGACACTCAGGGTATAAATAGAGAAAATGTGTTGAAATATAGAGTTCAAAAAGAAAATACTAAGCAAGAAGTTTGTGTCCCATTTATTTGCCAATTTTCAGGGCCCCAGAAAATAATTTCTGAACATTGGCAATGGCTGCTTAGAGATCCAGTTTTATCAAGATTCACACCCTCTAACCCAAAAATAGTACATAGAGGAGTTAAGAACATGAAAAGAATCCTAACTGATAACATCCTGAATATGAGCAAAGTTAAGCCTAATTAATTGCAAATACTTTGGATATTGGTAATTTCAGCTTTGTCTAGATTGCTCCTTCCACCCTACTAGACCTAATTCTTTCAAAATCCAACTATGTTGCAGTGTTGTGTATTGTATTGTTGTATTGTCTTGTAAACTTGTTTAAATTAATGTATTGTAAGTTATGTGAATGTATTATGCTTGTTTGTATGTCTTTACCCTTTAAGTAAGAAATCTATATCAATGGGAGATTTTAGTATATTTACTGAAGTGTAAAGTAATATTGGTAGTATTGTTATTTAAAAAGAAAACTGTTTGAATAAAAATGAATGGATCAAAAAAAATATTAGTTCCATTTTTTCAATTTTTTGCACATTTGATCTTTTTAATATAATTTACGTTAGATTTTTAATTTGATTTTTTTTTTTTTTTTTTTTTTTAATTCTTTATTTTTGAGTGCAGTTATTGACATAACATTTTGCCTAGCCACAACAGCCATGGCAAAAAAAATAAAATAATTTATGAAGCAAACATGTGGCAGTGGAACAAATGCACAATTTTTATAGTTATAAAACAAGTGTAACGTTACAAACTTATGTACGGTCAATTTGTCTAGGGGTGTGTGTGGTCGGGCGGATTTTTAATCTTTATAATACACATCATTTTGTCCATACTATCTCTTTAAGAGAGAATATACAATCTGTATAAACTGCTACAATAGAGGGCATGAACAACTATCCACCCAGATCTCAATTATATTTTATGCACAAGAAGATATGTCATAAGCTATAGTTTGCACATTGTATATGGTATTGTCACTATGTCACTTTAAATAAACCCATGTGTGATGTCCAGCCACAATGTGTTAATACAAGCATAAATGTATCCATATATAAGCATATGCTTTGATGTGGCTAATATAGGTATTCATAAAAATGTGTATATCCAGTAAGCTGGATTACAAATGTATTAGATTATCTGTATGTAAATATGTATTGTAAATAGGTTTGTATTTTAATTTGAGTATATTTTGTGTTTCAATGTACAAAGATGCTGATAACTACAAATATCTATTTATTTGTATACTTTTGCGAGTAATGAATTAAATGCCCATGGAAAACGTATGGTGAAGCAGCCATTCATTTATTATATTATGTGTCTGCTGAGCTCAACAAATTTTCCTGGGCGTCGCATATATATGCAAAGTGGGACTGAGAGATTGCACCAATTATAAACAAGATCAGCCCTAAAAAACCTTTTGGCAGCCGGAAAGAACTCCAGAAGAGTCCTGACGAAGCCGTCTGAGAACGGCGAAACGCGTAGACACAAGCGTAAGCACGTAAAGAAGGGGGCAGAGCCTGACCATAAGCCGTGAATATTGAAGCAGCCAGCAAACATCCGTCTGCTACCCGGACCTTGTTGAAAGGAACCCCGCCAAACTCATTCCATAAGAGACATCTCCCAGTGTGGGACAGCTCTGTTGTGAGTAACGGGAACACATACCGTTTTACTCAACATCTCTTTTCACTGTATTATTTTAGTTAGATTTTTAGCACGTTATTATTGTTAAAGCATTGCAAATAAATTGTTATTTGAAATATCCAGCTTATTAAGAAAATGTATGTGGCAACCCACACTAGCTAAAGAGTGCAAACAATCCATACAGATCTGTACTATTATTCTCTTAATTCCTTCTTTTGCATGTACTATATGAATTTGAGTGACATCCAGGAAGAAGCATAAGTATTATCTCTTCTTTTGCATGTGGGAAGGGACTTAATATCGCTCCACTTCTTAATGAGTATTTTTTTTGGACAGCCTGGCAATTGTCAAGGTAGCTGCCAGTCCTGTACCCGTTCTGTGACACAAAAAGGCACCCTGACTATGGCAATCTATATACCCAGTACCCCTGAGAAGTCTCTACCTTCTGCTTCAGAGACATCTGCACCTCCTCTGGATGATACTTCTATTGAATCCATGCCAGCTCAAAGAAGACTTACCTTCAGATTGTACCTTTGCCTCAAATGGTACCATGGTCCAAAAAAGGACTTACAAATGTTTGAGATGGTGTTGCAAGCCACAACCTCCACTCCTGCAAAGGTTATAGAAGTGCTTAACACCTGTACCTGGACTATTGAAGACCTTAGCCTCTCTCCAGTAGTACCAGAAGCTGGTACTAAGGAGTCCTACGCTGAAAGGGGACTCCACACTGGGGACTTTGAGGACTTTCTTGATATGGATAGTGAACACGATGAGGTGTACTGCAACCCTAGAGATCCTGTTCACACCCTGGGAACTTTGTCAGTTCATTGACTCTCTGGCACTGGCATTGATCTCTGGCATCCTCTGACTTTGGCTTATCCTCATTTATCCTGACCTCTGGCATCCTCTGACTTTTCCTTAACTATCCTCCTGCTTTTGTCCTTGCCTGTACTGCAACTATGAGCTATATCCTGCTATATCAAGCCCAGGTGGCTTCTTATCAGGTCACTTTGATCTGTGTTTGCAAAGGTGAGCGTATGACTGTCTGGGTTGCGGTCCGGTGACCGGGACCCAGACACTGTCCAGGCAGCGGTCGGATGACCGGGACCCAGTATGCCTGATGTTGAAAGTAGGAGTCACAGTGTGGAAGTGGATTAGCAGAGTAACCGCACGCCCCCTGGTGTTGAGCACCAGCGTTTGTGTGGCCACATACCTTGACCCTGATGTAGCTTCAGCGGATCACAGGAATTAGGAGCTTGGAATTAAGCAGACCTCCCAGGAGCTGAATATGGAGGATCTGCAGCAGGAATGCATCCAGTACAGGAACAAGGCAAGACTAGAATAGACACCAAACATGAAAACAAGACAAAACTAGGAGAACCCAGAACCAGAGAAGGATAGGAAGCTAAACCCAGAACATGTACACAATACATAAGGGAAACATTAACAGAACAGGGGCAGGACAGGACAGGACAGGACTGTACATGTACTGGGAATACAACATAAAACAAGATAAGATATAATAGGCAAAACAAGAGGAGACATAACTAAGTACTAAATATGTAAAACATTGGAGATTTAGACATACATAAATGGCCAAGATGTATGCAGCCCACCAACTACTGCAAAGTACTCCATTTAAGGTGGAAAACTAACTGCCTAATATGCATGACTAAATAAACAATAATAAAACACACACAGCACTTACCTGCAAGAAAAGGCAGAGGACTTGTAGCAACCGCCTGCAGGGACCAACTGAAACAAAAGGAATCAATGGAAAAGGAACGGGTGTGGCAACATAAAACAAACATTTAAAGGAATCCAAGACACTGGGAGCTCCAGGAACGGAATACAGGAATAAACCCAGAAGACCCAGCATAAAGAAAACCAGACATGGAATAGAAAAACAGAAAAAACAAGAAAAACTAAACATGAATTGTAAAAAGAGTACTGGATACCAGAAGCCATTGCCAGAATGATCCACAGCCAGTAATAGGATGTGACAATAACTATGCACGTTGGACTCCACATCAGGTAAGAGCCTGACACTCTCCATCTCACAATGAGGACTTTGTCAAGCTTGACAAAGACCTCATTGTGAGGTTGAAACATTGCTGCTCTTTTTATACAATAATACCCAATAAAGCTACCTGTTATTGAGCCCTGGTAGGCCTGTACTAGACATGTGCAATTCTTTTCAGTACGAATTTAAATTAGAATTTTGGCAAATCAGGTGCTTCTAAATGTCTGAAATGCTTTGGATTTCTGAAAAGTGGCAAAACAGGAGAGGGCGGAAAAATTAAGGGAATGATGATAGGAATCTAACCCTAACCCTAGGGGTTAGGGGTAGGGTTAGGGAATTGCCAAAGTCCTGAATTTCAGAAGTGCCGAACCGAACCAAATATTTTGCCCTTGCACATCCCTAGCCTGTATCTCTTTTGTGATATCTATTGCATTTGAAGGTGGTGCCACTAATCTATTTTGAAAAACAAAAAACAATTTTGCTGAACAAATTTGTGTTACTTTACACCATACACAATCTTGTATATACCTAAAATATTGAAATTTATATTAAAGGGACACTATAGTCACCAGAACAACTACAGCTTATTGAATTTATTCTGGTGAGTAGAATCATTCATTTCAGGATTTTTGCTGTAAACACTGTCTTTTCAGAGAAAATGCAGTGTTTACATTACAGCCTAGTGATAACTCCACTGGCCACTCCTCAGATGGCTGCTAGATGTGCTTCCTGGGGCAGTGCTGTCATTCAGTGTCTCCACCCTCTGCATGCAGACACTGCACTTTCCTCATAGAGATGTATTGATTCAATTGGAGGAGATGCTGATTGGCCAG
Organism: Pelobates fuscus; assembly: GCF_036172605.1. NCBI lineage: Eukaryota > Metazoa > Chordata > Amphibia > Anura > Pelobatidae > Pelobates > Pelobates fuscus. The sequence continues at coordinate 56,319,092 of NC_086325.1, forward strand.
GGCATTGTTTGAATTGTGCTATCTCTGCCCCTGATCTGCCTCCTTGACAGAATTAGCCAATCCTATAGGGAAGAATTGTGATTTGCTCAGACCACCACTTCTGATGTCAGCAGACAGTGGGCAGGTCAAAGGCAGACAGGGGCAGAGTTAGAAGTTACAGACTTAAATACAAGATTTTACTATATTTAGGGAGACAAGGGAAGATGGGGTGGGGTGGATAGATGGTGGTTTTAACACTATAGGGTCAGGAATACTTGTTTGTTTTCCTAACCCTATAGTGTCCCTTAACCCCTTAAGGACACATGACGTGTGTGACACGTCATGATTCCCTTTTATTCCAGAAGTTTGGTCCTTAAGGGGTTAAAGAAACCCCAAACACATCATCATAAATGTCACATACAATTCACAAGCTGAAATTGAGCAAAGGGATGGGGCTTGGTCCCGTTCCCTAATCCCCAATCAGCAGAAATGCCACAGCTTGTGATAGCTTGACCTTGATCACAAGGACTGCTGACACCTCCATCACCACTGCCCCACCACCACTGCCACCAATGCTACTATTAGTAGTATTTAGCCTGATAGGAATTATCATGCCCATAATGCTCAATTAAACACTCAGGAGGCAATTGTTGTTGTCCAATTCTTCCCATGCTACAATAACTTGTGCTGCCACTTCAATTAGCACTGCAGCTCTTTCTAAAACAGCTTGTTCAGGTGTTATACTTTCTTGGTACCTAAGCAAAAGCAACTAGAGAGCGCAGCAGAGTCTACTTTGTTGATGTTATCAGAACCACTCTTTAGTGCAGAGTACCAAATCAGTGTCCCCAAAGCCCATTGTCCACGTGTGGCCTAAGAAATACTTACTGTGTGTATAATGATACAGAGGAATTAGAAGAGGAGAGTATGTAGAGCAAGCATGTCAAACTCAAAGTGTGGCACGGGCCACATAAACAAGATTTAAGTTTATGTGGGCCACACACATACTCACTGACAGACAGACACACACACAGACACACACACATACTCACTGACAGACACACACACATACTCACTGACAGGCACACACACACAGACACACACTCACAAACAGAGAGACAGACACACACTCACTGACAGACAGACAGGCACACATACAGACACATTGACACACACACACACACACACACACACTATGACAGACATACACACATATTCACTGACAGACAGACACACACATACTTGCTGAGAGACACACACACACATACTCACTGACATACACACACACACAGACACACACATACTCACTGACAGACACACACATACACTCACTGACAGACAGACACACTCACTGACAGACAGACACACACATACTTGCTGACAGACACACACACACTGACACAGACAGACACACACTCACACACTTACACACACATACTTTTAATTATTGCTCCTTACCTTATGGAGTTGATGGGGGGCATCGCCCTGGGGTCCTTCCTGCTCCTGACTGCTCCCGCACGCGGTTTAGTGATGCCGGGTGCCGGAATATGGCATCATGATGAGCAAGAACACTAAGATCCCTCGCAGCCCTCCTCCCCGGCAAGGGTAAATGTTTGCAGAGTAGGCACCTGCAATATGGGGAAAGCATGTGCCTACTCTGCTATTAAACTCGATGAGCACTTGTGGCTCGTCGAGTTTAACATACTTTATGTAGAGAAAAGGGAGAATCCCAGCATTTTCGTGTAGCAGCTAGTGTACACTTGCCTCAGCATCTTATCCATCTCCACTGTTGCATGTGGTGTATAATTGCCTAATACCAAAGTGACAGTTTGCCACTGACATCAGTAACGTATCCACTGTTAATGTGACCATTAACAGTGGATAACTTATCCACTGTTAATGTGACCATCACACCCACCACCATCAATATTACAACCATCAACATTACCTGTATGCTAATGCATCGGCGAACAAAGTAAAGCTTAGGATCACTTTGAGTGCTTCCCAGAAGACTGACTTGCAAACACCAATTAAGTGGAAAGGAAGTAAGTAGGGACTGCAGTTTGCTACACAAGTGACCCCTGCCTATACTGAGTTTGGCAGTTCTTTTTTTTTTTTAACTCTTTGCAAATAAAATATTCTAAAATGTGGTGGAATGGTGCTAGTGGTCATCCCATTGTCAACCCATCGTAAATATTGTCGCCATTCTTGCACACTCATTTTGACTGCCCAAAAGGACTTTCTAATATGTTCAAAATTAAAAATGTTGCCAAGCCAAACACAAACATGAACTAAATTCTGCAAGCCCGAAAAGAAAAAAAAATCTGCCGTCGTGTTTTGGAAGAACCAGAATCTTTTGTCCTGCAGAAGTGTTCAACTATAATCTCCACCTTTTTCATTTATTGCATCAACTCATAGTACTACATAACATTTTTAAAGGTCAAATAAGGATGTGACATATATTGTAGCCATTCTTGCACACTCATGGGTGACATTTTTGTTGCTGTTTTTCCTGCTTGAAATGCCTTTCAGTAAAATACAATTTTAGTGTGTAACACTTTCAGAATTTTGAATGCCAGAATGTTTACGCTTAATAGCCATCACAAAAAACAAAATGTTGTCATATGTTCCTGAGGGTAAGACAACCATATTGTCTTTTTTGGTTTCTTTTCTGCTATGCTATTATTTTGTGAGTAGTCATTGTCACATAGTGAAGGATTGTGGAAGCTGATTTGGACAACTTTGGGATAAACTGTTTTTAAACTTTAAGGTAAGATGACTCCTATGGTGGTCGTAACCTCCAGGCACCATAGCAATTTCATTGAGATGAAGTTGTTATGGTGCCCACAATGTTCATTAAGTTCTCCTTCTAAGTAGGTTTAAAATGGTGAAGACCAGATTTGTGCACTGCAAGAAAAATTGTCTTGGCTGAATAATTTTTCTAAAAATTGAAAATGTTTTTTGGAAACCTGAATTTCAGGTGAATGTTAGGTTACCTTAGAAGAATTTCGGTACCAAGATTCTGGTTTGCAAACCAAATCAGAAGAATAAAAATGTTATTTGATTTTCTTCTATATTATACATTTAAGTTTTTATCTTCATTTATGTGTTCGCTTACTTTTTCTTATATTTGGACATTTATTTACAATTGATTTTAATAATTCGAAAATTGCATATGACAAGTAAACTTCTACCATATAGTGCCTAAGACAGTCGGCTCTACCGGTATCAATCTACTTGTTTAGTACCTATTAGAGACTCCAGAAATCTCAAGGGGCTTAACCCCAAATCATATATAGAAAAAACGAATTATGCAGGCCACATAACTTGCAGGAAGCAGGCATATGGGCTGCAAAATGTCTGGAAATCGTCAAGTAGTCGAAAATAATAATGAAAAAATAATGGTAATAATATTAATACTGTGATAATAATGTCCCCTTTAAATCAAAATAATATATGTATTCAAAGGATAGATAGAGGGGAATCTAATTCTTCCAAATAATATTTATATAGAGTCTATCAGTGCATATCCTATATCAAATGGACTGAGCTTTAATGTGTCAGGCTCAAAATATTCCTTACTAGATATGCTGACTCATAATTTTAAAAAAGAGGAAGAAAAAATGCAATCATGCCACTTATTTGGGGTTACCAGAGTGGATACTTCTGTATCTGAATATAAATGTATATACATATATGTGTCTCCGTTATTTATGATAAAGCCGATGTACGGAGTGCATTTTAAGGAGTACACATGTATGAAATACGATTTCTACCTAGGACTCAGAGTAGTCGCTGTATATATCAAGACAAAGTAAAAGAAATGTTATGGATATCGTGGTGCTTAGAGTGCCCACGGCATATCCATGTATAGTATAGCAGTGAAAAAGAAATAAAGATATATACAGATGCAGTCCTTACGGTTGATACAAAGTAATGTTAACAATGGTAACACAGTCTCCGATGCATGTAAGTCTGCTTGGTCAGACCTCCTCAGGTGGCAAAAGATTGCTACTATCTACCCATACCGAATAAAGAAAAACATAAGTGCCAAAATTATCGTGTCATACTGTGAATAAGTGAAAAGAAAAGTGTACTGTCTATAAATGAGACAGGCAGAACGCCTGACGCGCGTTTCAGTGCTATAACAAGCACCTTCGTCAGAGGCAAATGAGCTGCTGCTCCGGATGTCGAATATATACCCTGTGTGTGTATGCCGCTATCCAATAGATGAAAAAAAAAAAACTGTCTGCTCCCCTATTAAGTATGCAATTAATAACTCCCCATTGAACACATGAAATTGTTTTAATACACAGGTATATATACACCTATTTCGATAACCAGGATGCATTAAACCAAATTTGGCATCACTATATGTATATGAATACAGTTGAACCATATACCTGTATACACAGATGAATCTACATGTCGGCAATGCCGATCAGGTGGTAAAAGACAGCCCAGAATGGGCTACGATAACGGAGAAAAATGGGAGGAGCCTACTATAGGCTACATAATTTGCATACCCCACCCCTATCTGCATTTCCCGAAATGATAGGGCAGTGAATTTCGCGCCAAGAAATAGTCACGCCCAAGAACGAGAGTGGTCATCTATTGGATAGCAGCATACACACACAGGGTATATATTCGACATCCGGAGCAGCAGCTCATTTGCCTCTGACGAAGGTGCTTGTTATAGCACTGAAACGCGCGTCAGGCGTTCTGCCTGTCTCATTTATAGACAGTACACTTTTCTTTTCACTTATTCACAGTATGACACGATAATTTTGGCACTTATGTTTTTCTTTATTCGGTATGGGTAGATAGTAGCAATCTTTTGCCACCTGAGGAGGTCTGACCAAGCAGACTTACATGCATCGGAGACTGTGTTACCATTGTTAACATTACTTTGTATCAACCGTAAGGACTGCATCTGTATATATCTTTATTTCTTTTTCACTGCTATACTATACATGGATATGCCGTGGGCACTCTAAGCACCACGATATCCATAACATTTCTTTTACTTTGTCTTGATATATACAGCGACTACTCTGAGTCCTAGGTAGAAATCGTATTTCATACATGTGTACTCCTTAAAATGCACTCCGTACATCGGCTTTATCATAAATAACGGAGACACATATATGTATATACATTTATATTCAGATACAGAAGTATCCACTCTGGTAACCCCAAATAAGTGGCATGATTGCATTTTTTCTTCCTCTTTTTTAAAATTATGAGTCAGCATATCTAGTAAGGAATATTTTGAGCCTGACACATTAAAGCTCAGTCCATTTGATATAGGATATGCACTGATAGACTCTATATAAATATTATTTGGAAGAATTAGATTCCCCTCTATCTATCCTTTGAATACATATATTATTTTGATTTAAAGGGGACATTATTATCACAGTATTAATATTATTACCATTATTTTTTCATTATTATTTTCGACTACTTGACGATTTCCAGACATTTTGCAGCCCATATGCCTGCTTCCTGCAAGTTATGTGGCCTGCATAATTGATTTTAATAATTCCGCAATGTTCTAACTACATTTTTTATCCTTATCCTTTTAATTATCTTCTATTGAGTGACTTTCATTTCTGGACATATGATACACTTAGTCTCAGACAATAGGTGGATTGTGATCCCAGTTGGAACGCAAATATTCCGGTGGAACGCACATCAAATACCAGATATGGATTTGGAATTTATTAAGAACCCAGAAACAAGGCTTGAGCCGCAAGCCGGAACTTAACTATACACAACTCAACACAGATGCTGCTACCCCGCATGGATTGGCTGAAGGTAACCAGCGGGAACCCCAGGAATCATTCAAAACCCGACCACCGAACATCAAGACTAGGGCACTGCAAAGAAAGGGACTGTCACTGGTGTGTCCCTGAGGAAGTTCATGCAGATGAACGAAATGCGTAGGGCTTGTTACAAGTTTGTTTAGAGTTTTCCATTCATGTTTTTATGTTTGTTGTTTTATTGCTTTTATCTGCTTTTATTGCTTCTATCTGTGAATAAAAGAGGAATCCTCCCCACCTTTAAAATATCCAGTTGGGAACTCTGTTCCTTTTTTATGTCTTTTTGATATGTCTTAATACTGCTTTCTTCTAGTAAGTGTAATTTTTTACAAAATAAATTCTAATGTGATTGGATACTCTGCACTATTATCTTTTCCTTTCCTTATGTATGTACTGGAGTTGTCACGAAGATTCCCTACATTGATAAGTGATATGCCTTCACAGAGGCGGCTCTAGACTTTATGAGGCCTTAGGCGAAACTCAAACATGAGGCCCCACTAACAAAAAAGTTTACCTGTGTATGTGCCTGAGAGTGTGGCTGACGGAGTATCCTTGTGTGTGAATGTATGTCTCTGTAAGCATGTTTGCTTTTTTTGTCTGAGTCACTATGTGTATGGGGTAGCTGCTTGAAGTGTGTTGTGTGTATGGGGGGGTGATGGTGAGAAGGAGAGGCGGGTGATGGTGACAGGGAGCTGATGGTGTGGGGGGTGATGTGAGAGGGGTGATGGTAATGTGAGAGGGGTGATGGTAATGTGAGAGTGAGGGGGGGTGATGTGAGAGTGATGGGGGTGATGTGAGAAGGAGGGGGGGTGATGTGAGAAGGAGGGGGTGGTGCTGAGGGTGGTGGGGGATGGTGAGGCTGAGGGTGGTGGGGATGGGAGGCTGATGGTGGTGGGAGTGGCGAGGCTGAGGGTGGTGGGAGTGGTGAGGCTGAGGGTGGTGGGGGTGATGCTGAGGGTGGTGGGGGTGGTGCTGAGGGTGGTGGGGGGTGGTGAGGCTAAGGGTGGTGGGGCTGATGCTGAGGGTGGTGGGGGGTGAGGCTGAGGGTGGTGGGGGGTGGTGAGGCTGAAGCTGGTGGGGGGTGAGGCTGAGGGTGGTGGGGGGGTGAGGCGTGATGCTGAGGGTGATGAAGCTGAGGGTGGTGGTGAGGCTGAGGGTGGTTGGGGGTCGTGATGCTGAGGATGGTGTGGGGGTAGTGAGGCTGAGGGTGGTGGGGGGTGGTGAGGCTGAGGGTTGTGTGGGGGTAGTGAGGCTGAAGGTGGTTGGGGGTGGTGATGCTGAGGGTGGTGGGGGGGTGAGGATGAGGGTGGTGTGGGGGTAGTGAGGCTGAGGGTGGTTGGGGGTGGTGAGGCTGAGGATGGTTGGGGTGGTGATGCTGAGGGTGGCTGAGGGTTGCTGGGGTGGTGAGGCTGAGGGTGGTGGGGGGTGAGGCTGAGGGTGGTGTGGGGGTGGTGTGGGGGTAGTGATGCTGAGGGTGGTGGGAGGTGGTGAGGTTGAGTGTGGTGTGGAGGTGAGGCTGAGGGTGGTGTGGGGTGAGGCTGAAGGTGGTGAGGGGGTAGTGATGCTGAGGGTGGTGGAGGGGTGAGACTAAGGGTGGTGGGGGGTGAGGCTGAGCGTGGTGTGGGGGTGAGGCTGAGGGTGATGAGTGGGTAGTGAGGCTAAGGGTTGTGTGGGGGCAGTGAGGCTGAGGGTGGTGTGGGGGGTAGTGAGGCTGAGGTTTGTGTGGGGGGTAGATATGCTGAGGGTGGTGGGGGTGAGGCTGAGGGTGGTGGGGGTGGTGAGGCTTAGGGTGGTTAGGGGTGGTGAGGCTGGGTGTGGTGAGGCTGAGGGTGGTTGGTGGTGGTGAGGCTGGGGGTGGTGAGGCTGAGGGTGGTTGGGGTAGTGAGGCTGAGGGTGGTTGGGGTAGTGAGGCTGAGGGTGGTTGGGGGAGGTGAGGCTGAGGGTGGTTGGGTGGTGATGCTGAGGGTAGCTGAGGGTGGCTGGGGGTGGTGAGGCTGAGGGTGGTGAGGGGTAGTGAGGCTGAGGGTGATGTGGGGGTAGTGAGGCTGAGGGGGGCGAGAGAGCCTACCTTAATTTCCCTGGTGCTCCAGTGGGCTCCCTGGTGGTCCGGTGGCCACTGCTTCCAGTCTGCAGCTCCGCAGAGCTGCAGACCATGTAGTCTCGTGAGATGTCAGAGCTTTGCCACGGCAACGCTCTGATTGGCCGGTTCTCGCGAGACACATAGTCTGCAGCTCTGCTCACTGCGGAGCTGCAGACCGGTGTCTGCGGTGGCTGGCTGGGCAGCCAGGAGGGGCCTCGCACCCAGCAGCATACCGGGCAAGCCGCCGGGCCCCCTCCTGGTGTCAGGTCCTCGGTCACTGACTGAGGACCTGACTCAGTCTGCCCACATGTGGTTTAGGCGGCCGCGAGGCCCCAGCCAGCGCGAGCCTTAGGCGGCCGCCTAAACCGCCTAATTAGAGAGCCGCCTCAGTGCCTTCAATCAATTGACGTTTGTGAGTGCATTATTTAGAGTTTATTTCCCTCTAATCTTGTACAATATTACTCTATGTTCTGTCCGCTATTTTTGTATTGTTGATAACCCTTTTTTGGGTATTGGCTATATTTTCTTTTGAAGACTTGGAGTCTTTATGTACATGCATATAAAGTGAATAGGGGCAATTTATTCACATATATATAATCACCCCCACTGAGTGTCTTTTTTCCCCACTTCTAAGAGTCGTTAATCTGTTACTGTGATTTAGATCAAAGAAAACTTTGATTATTTGTCTATCTACACCTTCCAAATTGATTGATTGTGCGCATGTCTTCTGGAAGTAAATCACACCGGACACATTGCAGGTT